>NC_133654.1:12527137-12732260 GCF_009905375.1 Apium graveolens | reverse complement strand
ATGCAAGAAAAATTTACTTCTATAATTCGTATGCTACCTTGTCTCTGGTCGCCTGAGCTTCTGTTTTATGAAGGGCATAATATCATGAATTCAGGCAACCTCAGGCTCATAAATCATTACTGCTAGTCATAAGATAAGAAGCTTGAACGAGAAAAAAAATATCATTCAATCAGATGCACGACAAATTACCGCAAGATATCACAAAGTTTCCTTTCAATTTTCGAAGGTATGAAATTACCAATATTCTTTCTTCAAATGTATCAAAAATTTAGGGAACAATCGTTACAAGACCAGCCTCATAAGGGAGGTTAGAATAAAGAAAAAAAACAATCAATTAATTGAATGGATGTGAATCAACGACCCTGGCAAATCAATCTATGAGACTAATCAGCTGTCTTAACAAGGGTCAAAAATGATTGGAACTAAATTTGTGTTGAAGGCCTTCATCGCCATCAGATCATGAGAAATATAATATTTGCAAGTCCTTACTGACTATCAAATGCACAACAGATATAATCACATGTTTTCTTTTGGTTGAAATGCAGTTCTATACGTCCAATTTCTTTGGATCCCGCCAGTGAGTCAAAGTTTTAGACTATAATTCTTTCAATCTGCCAAAACCATAATTCAGATTGTTAACAAAAATCAACAGCTTATTTCAAGTTCCGTTCACTAGTGCTCAGATCTTGCAAAGAATATATAGCACATCACTAAATAAATTATCAAAAATACATACCAGTACTAACATATTAATACAGAAGAAGTGGCCATCTTTTGAATAAGTGAATCAGAACCATAGATTAAGTAAAAATTTCCTGATTTTAAACTGGAACCTTCCATACCAATAACCAATAAAGAGAAAGTTGACAAGAACAGAATAACATGCCATGTGTATTTTCCCATTCTTCAAGTGGTACCGAATACCAGACCAATTGATAGACTGAGAAAAATGAGAACGCAGCGCGGAAAAGGGGTATAAGAAATTGTCCACCAGCATTGCAACGAACACCTGTTCAAACCCTTGATATTGATTAGTATCATCATTGTCTCCCAGTGGACTAACAAAATGTTGTGGGAAAAGAATGGATGATCAAGCTAGTGGTTACTATGTAATAAGAAGCGAGTGAAAGTGAAGGCGCCTGTGGAGATAACATGGTACATAGCTGAACTTCTATTCTTGTCAAGTTCCACATTGAAAGTAGTTCTACAACAGTACACAATGCTTGGAGCCCAACCCACAAACCTGGGAAAATATCCTGTATCTTGTCCAAGTCTAAGCACTAGCAGCTGCCATCGTTAATCCATTTTACATTTCGATACAAATAATACGACAGAAACTAGAATCAGATAAATATATAGGCTTGTATTCAAATACAAACCATTTAGCCTACAAATTAAGGGAAACAACATTTATATTGTCAGGGTTACTGCATATGTAAAATATGTAAAATATTATCTTAGTGCTGCTGGAATATGTAAAATGCACAGTAAAGCCCTATAGCCCAAGTCTGTAGGAGTAGAACACTCTATCTGCATCAGACAACCTACCTAAAAATAAGTAGTAGTGTTCTCACCAGCAGAAGTGAAGTCTGTTTAATTTCTCCCGGAAAATAATCCGCAAAACATTATCTTAGTGCTGCTGGAATATGAATCATTGTGATGATATACGGTGCTACAAAACTCGCAACATTCAAACAATAATCTAAATTACAAACTTAAAATACACAAAACATTAAACAAATAAGAAATCTTACACGATTTGGGTGAAACATTCACAACATTCGAGTTGGGTCCTCGAACTGCAGTTTTCTCGATTTTAAAGTGTTCTTCTTGGCTTTCACATATTGCTCAACAATCTTATCAGGCGTATGATTTCGTTCATGATTAACTCTTACTTGTCTTCAATAACTTGAGATTATTCTCGCAAATTAATATGGGGAGATTTTAGAGATAGTGGTGAAAAAGGGGGAAAAATTTTCGGAATAAAATTTGAATTTTGAGGGTGAATGACTGAGATACTGGGATTCTATTTCAATCAAAATATCAAACTTTTAGGAATAAAGTTAGAATTGAATCCGACAGAAAACCGGAATTTTAGGAGTTTGGGACAATTTGGTACTACGACCAATTAATTGAGAAAAAGAGTGAGAAAAAATAGATAATAGTGATGTGGGGGTGGGGGTTTAAAATTAACGTTATGAAATTAATTAATAACCAATAAAAACTAATGATATTTTTTTAAAAGTAAAATATATATTAGTTTTTCCTTCCAATATTTCAAAAATGAGCATAAATATATTAAAGATTATAACCAGAAGCTAATGTTGAGCAGTGCATGTCATTAGTTAACCATAATTGATACATATCTTTTTTGAGTTTTTCTCCACTAATATCTATGAAGATACCCACCTCTTAATTATGTAATCAACTTGATTATTAGATGAATGATTCGACTTACCAGTTTTGCTCATAGTTTATACATTATTTTATTATAATATTCATCAACTGCCGCTGCAGATAAAAATCCTCCAAATATATATTCTCGAGCAACCATTTTCTGTTGAACCTTTGAGTTCTTTCTTTCTGTTTTAATTGAGAAGTTGGTTCATGTCATAGTGAAATTTAAAGTGCAGGAGTGTGACACTAAATGCCAGGAACAACATTATGCTCTTGTCAAACTTTTCAAATTTGAACAAATTTTATGTTTCACCTTTGCACAGTGTCAGCATCAAGTGTAACTATGGGCTAAGAATGTAAAATTTGAATAAAGGTATTAAACATTGAGAGAAATTAACATACACGTTTGTCAATTAAGCACTTCTCGATTTCCTAAAAAATGAAGAACACTCCTGAATTGCTGGATTGTGGTTAAGACAAACTATTGATACAAAAGAAACAAATCCACCATGCCCCCCGTTTTCAATAGCTGAACTTATCAAAAAGTTTGTATAATATGACTATTTACGTGCAGAAGTTTAAAGGTAATGGTTCCAAGGTCATAATTTGTATTTTTAAAAAAATCATTATACGTTATAATCACTAATAATCACAAACACTACAAGTAGAACATGAAAATAATATTATTTTTGTATCATTCAACAACTTGCATCTATGTCGGAAGTAATTCCTGAGTCATCTTCATTGGTTCTCATCATATATTTCTCTCTAAAATCAATGAAAGTGTAACGTAAAGTTGAGCTATAAGAATGGGTCATTTCATCTGACAACTCTACACAGAACTATTATGTTGTAACTATTATGTTGTACGACAGAGTGTAAAGTCCCATTAGCTTAAAACTGGAAAACAAAAAATATTTAAACTAAAATAGAAAAACTTCTTAAACACTAAAGACTACAAATTCTTAAACATAAATGGTGCTACCTTTTGGCGCATAAAAACAATGAGAGGATACATATCCAAACAATAATTTCTAATTTTTCTTTCGAGCCTCACTGATTTTATTTTATATACCAATTTAAGAAGAAAATAAATGATCAATAATTGTATTCTCTATTCTTCTTCATTTTTATTTTATTTCACATTTCTAGAGCCTTAAATATGACATTGAACCTCTATTGTATTCAAGGTCCAAACACACTTCACACCTCATTTACATTAATAATTTATATGCCCAGGAAAATAATAAAATTATAAACAATATAAAGATAATCATACATATGTTTTATTCTTCTTATTCTATTGAGCACCGATCATGAATACACAATTGCATCATGACAATCAGCTATTTTTCTTCACTTTTGCAGCAATTTCTAGAATGCTACATGATGATGAAAATAAGGGTTCTAAATTGCAATTCACTGCCACATCCTTATTGGCTAGCAACTACACGCAACGTTAATATATCCACACAGACGCATACTAGATCTTTAGAATGATTTGAAATGATCAAGTATAACGAATTAAAAATCAATTTTCAATATATAGATTGCCAAATAAGAGACAAATCTCTATATTTACCGCTTACAGATGTACATATGAAAAATTATTATAAAAGAGTTGCACATGATAAATACATGTAATGGTACTTAATAAAATGTTAAACGTACATATATTTTGTAGCTTTGACATGGTGCTAAGAGCTGGTCAAGCAATTGGCCACTTATTCTCCACTTTTGGTGTTCAAAGCCACATTTTTTCCTCGCTCGATCACCAATGTTTTGGTCTGGGTATCTAAGATAAAATTTACTCCCTCCGCCCCAATTTATCTGTTTATTTGACTTTTTGGGTCATATTGACCTAATTTTGACTAAAAATTTCATATAGTATATAATCGAAAAAAATTATAAAAATTATATCATTTGAAAGTGTACGTAATCTACTTTAATACATATTCTTCCTTTTTCAAAATAATGAAAGATTGATGTTTAATTTACGGTGAAATTTGAGTCAATATTACCACAAAAAGTCAAAGGACAGATAAATTAGGACGGAGGGAGTATTTTACACTACATGCAGTATAGAGCTTATACCATATGACGAGATAGCCTCATTAATTCAGGCATGTTTGTTAGGGCATCCATATCAATATCTCTATAGTTAAGTCTAAGAAAACGTACCTTGCAATAGTTGCTACAATAAGTAGCCTGAGTTTAAACAATTTGAGTACCCTGAAAATAATTTGTATGCCACAAAGAAAATAATTTGTATGCCACAAAGAAAGACCGAAATAAATTGTTTCATTTTCCCTGCAATAACTTAATAGAATGAAAAACAAACACCAATTAACACCTAAAATAGTGAGCCTACATGGAAAAAGGAAGAGTACATGGATATAATTTGGGGGGCAAAAGCCCAAAGTAAATACCTATCATACATTATACAATATAAATACACAGCTCTAGCTGCTTGATTATACACAAAACTATAAATAGGTGCACCCACGATTCTCGGTAATATAGGCACGTCACTATGTAATATGTACATGTCCAATAGTGAGTTAGAATAGCCTGGAACTTTACGGAACTAATAGAGAGAGTGTTGTAGTTTAGTCTTTAAACTCTTGCTCTTTTTTAAAACTAAAATGCCCAAATTTGAGTTTTTATAATACAAAATTATTGGTTGATAAACAGCATCCCATTTTCCAGCTTGGCACTAGCTAAGTTTGGTTGGTTATTTATCCAGCACAACCACATTACCTCCACGTAGCAAAAACAATAACAACATTTGTAATAAGTTACTTAGTTTAGCTTGTATATAATTAGTTTTGCACTTGTACATTTTTACTTCCTGATTAAGCAATGAGAGCTTCTTGATGTTCTTCATGATACTTGTTGAATAATGTAGAAGATCTGCAAATCTAACAAAAATAAAATAATTTTTCCAAAGTTTAAAATCACAGTATCATTATCCTGCAATCAAAATTTGCATTCGAAAGGTAATAAATCCTTCGTATGTACAAATAATGCTCTTCTCAAACATACGGAAAGTCCAAAAGAAAAATGCCTAGAAATACTAATTTAAGCACAACTAAGTAAGTATTCTTACTAATTTATCATGAAAATAGCAGTAAACATAAAAATTGATCAGGAGATACATACTGAGAAATTCGTGGGCTTTAAGCTTTTTATTGACATACAGTTGAGGATGATGATCACAATCGAGTAAAGCATAGTACTCTTTTTTGATAATAGGTGCAAGTTGACGATAAATGGCAACCCATTTCTTGTCTGATCTTCTATGTTAAGACCTCCCTTCCATTTGCTTGTTAAGCAAGAAATCTAAGTTGAAGCAAAAACAATAACAACATTTGTAATAAGTTACTTAGTTTAGCTTGTATAGAATTAGTTTTGCACTTGTACATTTTTACTTCCTGATAAAGCAATGAGAGCTTCTTGATGTTCTTCATGAATACTTGCTGAATAATATAGAAGATCTGCAAATCTAACATGGTATCAGAGCGAGTTTCAATTTAATTCCTGGATTTGAATCTTTCACAGATCTTCTCGATCGGATCAATCAAGTGTTTTCAATCTCTGAATCATTATCTCGATCTCTAAACGCTTCAATCAGGTGTTTTCAATCTCTGAATCGTAGTTTCGATTTCTAAACTTTTTGTTTGATCTCTAGATTGTTTCTTCAATCTCTAAACTGTTTGTTAAATCTCTAAACTGATTCTTCGATCTCTGAATCGTAGCTTTTCTGATCTCTTAATCGCTGAAATTGTTAATTGCTTCTTTGCTTCTTTGCGATTATAATCATGATGTATCATTGTGATTAAGAACTAATTCTGAGAATGCTTGATTGTGTTAATTGCGTAATTTCTATGATTTTCTTCATCAAATCTGTTTAACACACCTCAATTAGAATAGTGTTGAAATCGTTGTGATCTTCACATTGGTGTGATTATAAACAATGACTTCTCCGACAACTACTCATTCTGATCAAGATAATACTAGAGTGATCCAGACTAATCAGGATCCTGTAAGTATCTACTATATTCATCCTTCAGATTCGTCTACAAATCAACTTGTTTCAGTCAAGTTTAATGGCGATGGTTTTACTAAATGTAAAAGAAGCATGATGCTCACTTTGTTGCCAAAAATAAACTAGGCTTTGTGAATGGTACAATATGTGCACCTGATGTGTCATCCCCAGATTACAAGGCCTGGGAACGGTGTAATGACCTAGTTATTTCCTGGTTGTTGTATAACTTGATGATAACATTGCTCGTAGCGTTTTGTTCCTAAAAACAGCACGAGCTATTTGGAAAGACTTGGAAAAACAATTTGGTTATATTTCCATGCCCCAAATCTCTTCATTGGAACATAAGTTGGCTGAATTAAACCAAGGACAACAGTTTGTTTCTGAGTTCTATACAAAACTCAAAAATTTGGGATAATTTGGATGATGCTTATCCTTTACCAACCTATTAAGAAGATTTACAAGATTAATTTTTAAAATGATTTTCTTGACGATTTAACGTACGGATGTTAAGATATATCAATTTCTAGTCTTAAGAAAAAATTTTAAAAAATTAAAATTCATCTTGCAAGTCAGATTAGAAAGTTCAGTAAAGTACCTCTCCCGACAACGAGACTCTGTTCCCGATTTACAAGATTAATTTTTTAAAATGATTTTTTCGACGATCCAAACCGTATACGGATGTTAAGATATATCAATTTTAGTCGTATTAAAAAAATTATTAAAAATTTGAAATTCATCTTGCACGTCAGGGATTAGTAAAAATCGAGTAAAAGTACTCCTCTAGACAACGGACTCGCTCCCGATTTAAAAGATTAATTTTTTAAAATGATTTTTTCGGACGATCCAACTGTACGGATGTTAAGATATATTAATTCTTGTCATTTAAAAAAATTAATAAAAAAATTAAAATTCATCTTGCACATTAGGATTAAAAAAAATCCAGTAAAAGCACCCATCCAAACAACGAGATTCGTTTCCTGATTTACAAGATTAATTTTTAAAATGATTTTTTTGACGATCCAACCATACAGATGTTAAGATATATCAATTTTAGTCATAAGAAAAAATTATTAACAAATTTGAAATTCATCTTGCACGTCAGGATTAGAAAAATCCAGTAAAAGTACTCCTTTAGACAACGAGACTCGTCCCCGATTTACAAGATTAATTTTTAAAATGATTTTTTGATGATCCAACCACGGATGTTAAGATATATCAATTTTAGTCATTTGAAAAAAATATTGAAAAATTTGAAATTCATCTTGCACATGAGGATTAGAAAAATCCAGTAAAAGTACCCCTTCCGACAACGAGACTCGTTCCTGATTTACAAGATTAATTTTTAAAATAATTTTTTCGACGATCCAACCATACGGAATATATATCAATTTTAGTCATAAGAAAAAATTATTAAAAAATTTTAAATTCATCTTGCAAGTAAGGATTAGAAAAATCCAGTGAAAGTACTCCTCTAGACAACGAGACTCGTTCCCGATTTACAAGATTAATTTTTAAAATAATTTTTTCGACGATCCAACCCTACGGATGTTTATTTTAAAAATTAATCTTCCATTTGCTTGGTTAAGCAAGAAATCTAAGTTGAAGCAATTTTTTTTGGAGCGAAGACCTTTCCTTGAATCAACTTTTTTGTCCTCTTGAAAACACTGCTACTGCTTTAAATTACATCCCAGAATTAGTTTCTTGTTTCCACAAGCATCAACGTAAAAATCCATATTTGGACTTTCACCATTTCATTCTTAAAACTTGGGTGTCTCAGGAAAGCCCACATTTTCGTTTTCGTAATTCGTAATTCATTACGACATTTTCACAAACATGTAGAAGGCTGCTTCGTTTCTTAGCAGAAGCATTTCTCATAACTTGTTGGTATTTGATCATTGCTTTATCAACGTCAGTAATAATTCATTTAAAACATTATGTATTTCTGTGTTGGTGAAGAGGCAGATATCAGTTTCGGAAGGTATAAAGACTATAACAGAATTTAAGACTAAGACTATATTGGTTATGTTTTAGGGAGACGTGAGGGACTTCTGGATAATAAAATATAACAAAGTAGCTCAAAAAATAGAAAAATTACCTAGAAGAACAGATCCTGCAGAAACATATCAGACTTTTAATAACTAGAACTTGAACACATTATAGCAAGATTTCATCGTTCATCAGGACCACCTTCATAGCTCCATCATTATAGCAAGATTTTATCTAATAGTTCAATCTTTCTCTCTGAGATTGCATTTACGATATTTCTAAGAGTTCAACATATAAGCTGTAACATGAAAATCAAGAATATCAAACCATGTATATTTGTGTATCTTCTAATCTCGATAGATGCATATATACATAATCTATACACAATAAACATCGTAAAACATAATAATTGTGCAGCTAGCATTATGATCACCACAGCTTTAGGTAGTGATGATAAAATTATAAAAAGAAAAAGATCATTTGTTGAAATGCATCCCTAAACATCTATTGGGATACGAATGGTAAAGTAATTAGCCATCTGTAACTAATGTGTAACTGAAACATTTTCCCTGGATCAAAAAAAAGATTGCTTAATGTCTGATGATAGCAGATAGTAACTAGTTAAATCCAAGACTCTCAGCGCTGGTTCCTCTACTGGTCATGTACACTGGTCATGTATGCAAGCAACCTATAGCTGGAATTCTAATCACAATGTAATTTAAACATGCAGTTATACTCAAATAACAATAATTCAACCCAAATTTAATTAGTCAACATCAAATTACTCATTTCGTTGGAGTATGACTCATGAGATGGCTCAAATCATTCCATTCTAAAGTGCATGCATAATAGGTAAATATCCTAAAATGTTAGGCAAGTGAAGAACTGATCAAGTATCACATGTCTAAATTTTCTTGTATCGAGAGTTCTTTAAATCTCCAAAAGCAGGTTTTGCAGCCAGAAAATCCCTACACTCTTGATCAATATTACTTTTATATATAGGTAATCAGCTGTAAATATAGTTCCACCAACTAGGTCCCTATTCATTTCTGGTACAACACTTCTTATATATATATTTAATTATGTGTCAAAACAACATATAATATTATGTAACTAATTTCTATAATTTTCTACTTGTTGACTTGGTGTTCATATATTTAGAGAGAGAAGGACATTTTAAAAGGCTTATTAAAGCTAGCTGAGCATAGCAGAAATAAGATTTACTTACAATAAAATTCAGGAAATTTATCCCTTAATCCTACTTTTTCTGCACTTATTTTATTTACCCCAGTACATACTTTGTTCACCTTTTGCGCACTTACCATCTGACTACCTTTATGTTTAATGAAATCCAAATTTATGAAAGAAGCTATAAAAGCTGTAAAAGAATGGTATGTTACCTCTATAATTATCTTGTCATTCTTCTCCAAAATCGGACCAAGCAAAGCAGTTGCTGCCCTTACGTAATGATTGTGCAGTGGTTCTTTACTCGGGTTCGGAAGAGCAGCATAAGCTAATTAACGCACCTCCTCGTCAGAACAGTTTGCTTCACCTCACGCGTGGGTAAAGAACGAACCATCTCCCACACCGCATCTAAGATCTCTGACATCATCTTGTATATCTCATCTGGAACATCAACTGCAGATTGAAGTTTCACCACCTTGCGTTTCTTTATCACTTACGCCGCATCCCTTGCGCCCAGAAGCTCAGCCAAACTGTCTTGTGGATGAAGGCTGATCCTCCCTTTCCTTGGGGATCTTGCCGTGGCCAACACAATAACCTCTTTTTTTGATGAAATTCCTTTAGGCTACGAGGGGATGTCGGTTCTTCAAGAAGCTTGAAATCAGGTGCCAATTCAAGTCGCACCTTCTTTATTTTTTCCTGCAAAAATTAAAAACAAGAAATCCATCTTATCTAATAAATAAATAAGCAATAATTGAAACTATACACGTCAGTTCACACACACACACCCATAAACAAATCCATCTTAATGAGGCAGATTATCATAAATCCAATATGAGACAATTAACACGTGTCTCCCAATATGAAATCTTGAATTCCTCTGTACATTATACATTCAAAAGAACAGACTAGCTAGAATTACAATTAATTTACACCATTGGCTGATAACAGTAATTAGTCACTAATATCAGTTAAGGATTACAAGGTGGATACTGCAAGTAGCATGTATTGTTTGATATTTTTCCAGCAACAATAGATGCTATAATGATATATTTAAAACTTATTTTTCATCTTTCTCAGGCCTTAAGGAATATCTTTAATTTGTGGAATTAGTTACTGAACTGTCATAATTTCTTTGTTTCAACAATTTGTATAAGCCTCTAGCTGCCTTCTTGAATATGTCATCCTTTCTAAAATTTTAGACAATTATAAGGCTATGTTTGTTTGCAAAGATTATAAGATCTCCAGATTCCAAAATATCTATATATAGCTTATACTTTTTTATTTATACTTCAGGCCTTATCATAATCATGTCCTCTATTTATTTTTAATTACTTTTCTAGTTCATTTGGTTAAGTATTTTATACACAATCTCCCAGGATTTAATAATATGGTTGAAATAGTACTAAAAAGTGTTCTCCATGAGATTATATAAGGGAGATATATAGTAGAATGTTGGAGTGATTAAGCAAATCATCTGGGAATTATTGACTGTGAGAACAACAGTCTAAAAGAATGAGTACAATACCCATACCTGCAGATCTTGCACAGCTGGTTGAGTGGGATCATACACCATACCCATGAATTCATCTTCGGAGATAGGCAACTCTCCTCTAGCCTCTCTTTCTTCATTATTTCCTATCAAATGAAAATAATTCATGATATAGTTTTGAGGCAATAGAAAATGAAAATGCAGATTAATTAATCTATTTACAAGAGAGAATCCTACCTGCCGTCTCTGCTCAAATGATTTGGCCCTGCTGCGGGAAACAAACTCTACCTTACTTCGGGCAATCTGGGAATTAGTGGACCATTTTTTAAAAAACTTCATCTTCCCAATAATCGCACATAGAATTCCATGTGCGCCGGGAGTAGTAGTATGGCTTCAATCCGTCATCCCTAATATTAAAATCCTTTCAGTATATCCACATTCCAATAGCTGCTTCGCTTTGTCCACGAGTCGGCTTCTCTCAGCACCAAGATAAGACTTCCAATTCCTATGCAGATACGCCCTCACAACTTGGTCCCCGTCTTCATCATCTAAGGAAAGGGATAAGCATAATACTCCTGTCAAACCAAATGGGAACAGTATTAATTCAAAAACAAACAGAACCGTAAATTTTAGATGTATTGCATAGTGTTAGATGAAAGGAAAAAGAATAAAACGTGTGTAAATTGCATTGTATTATGTGAAAGGAAAAAGTGAAGGTGTTTACTACTTTAAAGTTCTTGATACATGAGTTGTAAAAAGCTTCGCGGTAGCTCCCTTTGTCCAGATAGTATCTTCATCAAATTTCATTGCGAACAATGTGCCCTAAAGTTTTCTTCGGTGTATTTTCCAAGAAGCTGTAACAAATAACAAAAATAAATTTATTGCCCTGGCTAATTTTAGCATTCTGATATAAACTGCCTGGCTAGTGGAATATAGAGTAAGTAGTTTCTATACACATATATAATTATTTTACAGGAGGCAAAGGGTTATAAAATAAATTAAACTTTTTAAAAGTCAGTCAAGCAGGATAATCAAGCATGTTCTCATGTTAGAATATAAACTTGTTACACATAGCATCCTCAAATTTCTACTAAGTTAACATATTACAATGCAACTAGTATAAATGTATCAGAATAATGTCTCCCATAAGATCCTTAATTTGTAATCTTATTATAAATGCAAAAAGACTGCAGTTGCAGGGGATTAAAAATACCCTATAACTTCTGTCATCAACTAAGTTGGATAAATACCGAATGTTAATTCTTAAGTGTACACATAGGAGTGAGGGGTGAGGCAAAAATTGTTCGAAAGTCTAATAATGATAAGTAACTGAATTTATTATGACACGGGTTATTATGCTAGTTACTACAAAATAGGGAAATAATCATTGTTATTTAATCAGAATCTTTCCTAAACAAGGAAATCAACAACTATTCTATTCCTCGCAGATTCCTTTAATAAAAAAATCCAGCTGATTTGATTATGTTTGTGTGATACTATATCTCTTGCATACATATAACAAGGATTCAATGGAGACCACCAGTTGCACCTAAAGGTAAAACACTAGATGGATCAAAAAATCAGATGTGAGCTCAACAATTATCATGTTTATAAGTATTTGTATATACTTATCATATATGAGATGCATCTTTATGAAAATCATGTGCACAATCATGTGTACAATAGCAGCCAGACAAAGCCCAATTTTCACCTTTCACCCGAATAAAATGGACATAAATTTTTTAAATTTTCACTTATAACTTAAAGTTTATACTACAACAAGTCATTTTATAATTTTATACCAGCAGTGTTCTGAAATTTATACCAGCAGTGTTCTGAAATTAAAGTAAACTGTCTCTTTTTTTTTCTCCTGAAATTTTATACCAGTAGTGTTCCGAAATTGTGAGTATTTTCCTCACATTTGGCACTACTGTTGCTGCTGCTGCAACATAGCTACCTGCTTCTCTGTTCTATTATCTTGTAGCATAAAACTCTCTTAACAGTTTAGGTGGCCGTAGAAAGTGCTTTCTCACTGAAAGCAGCACCAACAGCCTTACCCTTATTTTTTTCTTAACATCTCATCTCGTATATAATTTATCTAAAAAAAACAAAAAAGGGAAGACCGAACAGAACATTACCGTAAAATCATTAGGATAACGTTTATATAAGGATTTGGTACACTTGGAACTTAAATTTTAGAAAAATTTAAGTTTGCATAATATCTCTTACCCTTTCTCGTTAAGAAGAAAATGAACCGTGGCCTTGCATTCTCGTGCCGGTTTCCTCGAGTAGTCCCCTTCAGAGCAGTTTCGCCTTTTCCTCTCAAATACAATCTTGCGGCTGCTTTGACCACCCTCGTTAGTCCCTTCCACAAAACTTTCTTCATCACACTCCTTTTCTTTACCCTTTTCGTGATTTTGGACCAGCCCAAACCACCTGCACAATAAACCAGTAATTAAAACCCCTAATTAAGATCACATAAACCCCTAATTTTACAATAAATATCAAACAAACCCTAGAAAATACAATTAAAAATAAGTAAAAAATCAAAACCCTTAAAATATAGAAAAGCCCTAAATACAAAACCCCCAAATTAGGGTTTATATAGAAGACAAGTCAAAGACAGAGAAAGCAAATTAAGGTTTATATAGAGGAAAAGTTTCATCAGTTCATAACACAAACTCGAGCCCTCTTGAGCCATGGAGGGAGAGGGGGGGAGAGAGAGGGGGTAGGAGGGAGGGAGGGAGATGGTCAAACCTGTGAACGGATTATCTCTTTGATAAACAAACTCGAGCCCTCTTGAGCCATGGATTTGGATTCCCAGTTTCAGCAAGTTCAAGTTGAGAGAAAACCCTATTTTATCTAATGAGGCGGCGATGAAAAAGTAAAACTGAGATGAATCTGTTTATATATCAACATTTAATTGACGGACACCGGTCGAATTAGCCGTCACACAAATTTGACTAGTTGCGGTCGAATTTACATGTACCATTATATTTTGGCTCCCCTGCCCTTCTGTATAAATCCCCTACTTTAGTTTAACACATCCCCTATTTTAGTTCAACATAACAAAAAATATATAAATAAATCTAACATATATTTAAATCTAACATAAATAAATCTAACATATATTTAAATAAACTCAAATTAAATCAGTTAAACTAATTAAAAATATTTTTCGTACATATTTCATAAAAAGTGTCAAATTACACTAAATCATCGTTATCACTTAATTCATCATTTTCTTTCTCATTGGAGTCTTCGTCTTCGTCTTCGTCTTCTTCATATTTTTTATTTTCTTCTTCCCCATGTCATCCATTGAATAGTCATTTTCAAACATCCTCAAGTCAATAAAAAATATGAGGGATCACGAACAATAACTCTTTTGACGTGTGATGATGAAGCATTTGACACTTCATTTTGTAGAGCATCATCATCAATTTTGTTCCTTTCTTGAGTTGACACACTTTCATTAACTAGTCGTCTCTTCGTTGTTAGAACCGTGTACCATGATGATTTCGCATTCAAATATTCGGTGCATAGTATACTTGATGGGCTTGACTAGCCAACACAAAACATCTTCGCATTTAGTTTTGATTTCACATCCACAGTTGTCATCGATGTTTATCAACTTTGACATGTTTTGTATGATCAAACCAATGACATTTGAAGACCATCACTTTATGTCCATTATGATTATAAGAGTTTGAAAATTTCTTCTATTCTTCGTAATAGTTTCCATAACTTTCTTTATAAGAAGTCCCTACAATTATAAATGTATTAAATTAAGAACAAATGGAAATGAAAAGGTACAACTAGGATATTAAGAAAAAATAAATTTCTCTCACCTATGACAATCACACCGGAATTTGGTGAAGTGAGCTCATTTGCGTTTACGCAATCAAATTGTAACCATTGCACTTGCATGCTTTATAAGACTCCACTTTATTCAATGGACCTCTTATTAGGTCTATGAATTTTTCCTTGAGCTTCTCATCATCTTTGACCTAAAATAATATGTGAGAAAATTAATGTATCCAAAATTTGTAAATATATGTACATTTATAAAATGAAATGCATACCCTTCTTTCGAACCAAGCTCTAAATTGTTCTTTTTGAAAATTTTCCTTTTCCGCATCATTAAAATGTGGGTATTGTAGTTCTACCAACTTTTGGAATCCACTATATATATTCAAATTAAAACAATCAAAACTTATATTGTAAACTAAATTAAATTGCAAAAGTAATACTAAAAATATCTTACCGCAAGTACTTTGCAACCTCCGGCGAATTAATAAGAACATAGTATGCCACTAGTTCATATTCATCACCACTCAACATTTTATCTTTAGTCCGTAGACTAGGATGTGTTGGATATTTGTACACTTCTAACAAATTGTCATCATGAAACATTCGAGGGGCCTCATTTCTTCTTAATTTATTACGCATCATTCCATTTTTGGAATCAAAATACAACGTGCAAAAGTATACACATTCCTCCTCAATATAGCGTTGTGCCATCGAACCCTCCGCTCGAGCTTTGTTTCCCACTTTCAATTTTAAGTTGAGCAAATATCTTTCAATGAAATACATCCAACGCCCATTAGCTGGCCCACCCAACTTATACTCGGTTGCTAAATGTAATGGCAAATGCTCCATAGGATCAAAAAAACCAGGAGTGAAAATTGTTTCAAGTTTGGACATTATCCTCACTATATCTTTCTCCATTTTTTCCAAATCTGAGTACTTGAGATTTGAAGAGCATAAATCTTGAAAGAAGTTGCACAATTCAATTATAGGATCAGCTACATGCTTCGGAAGAAGGTCACGATAAACAATAGGTAACAATTTTTGCATGAAGACATGACCGTCATGTGATTTCATACCACGAATGCAATTTTTTGCCCAATTCACACACCTGGATATATTTGAGACATAGCCATCTGGAAGTTTCAATGACTCAATCCACTTGAACAACTTATGAACTTGTTCCTTTGAAAGTGTGTATGGTGCATGGGGTTCAGTGCCATCACCTCGAATCCACAACTCACGGTGTACACGTAATTCTTGACAATCTTTTCTTGATTTTGTGTTATCTTTGGTCTTCTTTCCATCACCAAGAATTGTTTAAAAAATATTGTCAAATACATTCTTTTCTGTGTGCATAATGTCAATATTGTGACGAAGGCTAAGTGTCTCCCAATATGGAAGCTCAAAAAATGGAGAAAAATGGGTCCAATTATGTGTCACCCCATAATCTCTTGGTTTTTTCTTATGTGACTTTCCCGGAGGGGGGAACTGTATCTGCTCACACATCACCTTGGCCTTGCCCCCTGAATGTCTAGAACAAACTAATCGTGTCTCTACACTTCCAAATTTAGTACTCCTTCGTAGGGGATTGTCTGACTCCAAAAATATCGAGCAGTGCCATAAAAACTTATTTTGCCACAGTGTTTGAGTTGTTTACCTTTTACTTCTCCCATGCAAACTGGACATGATAATTTACCTTTGGTGGACCACCCGCTAAGCATGGCAAGTCCAGGAAAGTCACTAATCGTCCATAACAGTGCTGCCTTCATGATAAAATTTGTGCATGAGAACATGTCATATGTTTCAACCCCGGTATGCCACAACACTTTCAATTCATCAATCAAAGGTCTAAGATAAACATGTAAGTCTTTTGTCGGATCTGTCGGTCCGGGGATAAGAAGAGGCATGAAAATATATGGAGCCTTTGTACACATAGAGGGAGGCAGGTTGTAAACAACAACCACCACAGGCCATACTGTATACTCCTTCGCGTGCTTGTCTCGAAAGGGGTCAAATCCATCTGTAGAGAGCCCGAGTCTTACATTCGAATCTCTTTTGAAAATCTTTGAAATCTTCGATCAAATTGTTTCCATTCATCTCCATCCGCTGGGTGACTTAGTTCACCTTCAACTACAATTCTATCATGGTGCCATCTCATAGCTTTTACAGTAGTCTTGGCCATGAATAGACGCTGCAATCTCATGGTAATAGGAAAGTAACGCAAGATTTTTTGTGGAATCTTCTATTTTTTAGGATCTTTCTGCTTCTGGTATCTTTCTCCATTACATATATCAGACTTTGTCTTACCACTATATTCCTTGTAAAATAACATGCAATCATTCTCGCAAGCATCAAAATTTTCATACTCCATATGCAATGCTTTAATCATCTTTCGCCTGTTGTAGTACTTTTCGGGCAATTTATGATCATCGGGTAATACCAATCCAATGAGATGGAGCAAGTCATCAAAGCCATTATTACTGCAATTATGCTTATTTTTCCACTCAAGCAACTTCATTGAGAACTCCAATGTTGTAAATTGGAATTATTTGAATAAATTGGTTCAGAAGCAGTATCCACCATCGTGTAAAATTTTTTTGCCGTTTCATTTGGTTCTTCCTCAAAACCCTCGCAATCATCAAAATCATCCTCATCATGTGCATCATACATATCAACGTCTCTATATCCAGAACTCGTTCCAACCTCAACTTGTGATATATTTTTCTCTCCATGACAATCCCATGTAGTATACCATTGCATGATACCATGTCGATATAAATCATTTTTCACGGTACTAGGCTTCTTAAAGTACTTATTTCCACAATCTCGACACGGACATTTTATAAGACCGTTATCTTCTTTTTCGCTATGTTCTATAGCAAATTCAATGAATTTATCCACACCGGCTTTATATTCTTCCGTTAAATAATTTGCCTCATTAAACCGGTTACGACCAATCCAACTACGATCGGATGCCATCTACAAATACGCACATACATGTAATTATTAACCACTAACAATATGAACATTTTACACTATTTATCATCCTATTGAAAAAATTAGTAAACAATAATTAATATTTATCAACAAATCCAAATTATATGTATAAAAGTTATGCAATTATATCAAAGGAAGGATACAAACATAAAAATAAATGAAAATAGATAATTATACTTACTTGATGATTAAGGATGATCACATGAGTGCATAATGGGTGGAAAAGGGGAGAAGATGGGGGAGAGGGGATAGTTGCGGCTGTTAGAAAGGAAGACAGTAGGGTTGCCAAAAGGAGCTACTAAATTCAACCGAATTTAGGAGAAAACAGGAAGCGGCTAAATACAACCGAATACGGTCGTATTTATTTTTCTACACCAGGCGGTCATATTTAGTTTTCCACCACAAACGGTCGTATTTAAGTTTCTACCACAGACGGTCGTATTTAATTTTCTACACCAGGCGGTCGTATTTATAACTGCTGACGTACGTCAATGACGTGGCCTTAAAACCAACTGCTTTCGGTTGAATTTAGGAGCATGTGTTTTACAAAAACCCGGGAAAATTCAGCCTATTTTGGTGCCGAAAATTGGAAAGTGCGGGAAATACTAAATTCAACCGAAATCAGTTGTATTTAGGAATGCCCAACAATTTAACAGGCGGGAAAATTACCTCTATTTTTTTGGCAAGGGTAAATTCAACCAACATTCGGTCGAATTTACGAGCACGGCTAAATTTAACTACCAGCGGTCGAATTTATGGCTAAATACGACCGCGCTAAATACCACCGGTGTTTTATACGACCGTTTTCGGTTATATTTAGCCGCACCCTTAATTTCAACTAAAATCGGTTGAATTTGGCTTCGGTCATATTTACGCGGTTTAAAATATAAATAGCCAAAAAACGTGAAAAGATACTTTGGGGGTTTAATTAGGGTTAAGGAAGAATTGGGGGTAGGTAATTCATCAGCAAATTGGTTGGATCGAAAGCTTATTTGACCATCAAGGCATATACATATATATTCAGGGCTTCACAGAATCATTCATCACATATTAGTGATAAACTCTAATTATTTTATTATCTTACAGATAGGGTTATACCATATGAACATACAGATTCATCAAGGCGGGAAGTTTACTACAAAGGATGGAGTAAGATATTACAAAGGAGGTAAAATTGAATACATTTACGATCAAGATTTAGATGGAATCACTCTTGCTGTATGTCATAAATTTGTAAGTACTGATCTTGGCTATAAGGGATTATAAAATTTAATGGCACAAGGAAGGTTCTTCACTTGATAGTTGTACTATATTATGGAATGATGATGTTGTAGGAGAGATGAATGCATATGCTTTGAAATTTGATATTGCTATTATATATGTTGCATCATGCTTGTGAGATTGGTACTAATGATCCTGAAATTGATGGTAATGAGAAGGAAATTGATGGTAGTCATAGTGATAACAGTGAGAGTGAATGGTATGAGAGCGAGGAGGATGAGAGTGATGAAGAGTATAGTGGAAATGAAAATGATAAAGACGAGGAGTTTCTTGAAATTATAGAAAAGAAAAAACAAGTAACTAAGGCTAAAAAAATCCAAATAAAGATGAAAATGAGAGTTTGGATGATGATTTGCATGTTCCATTAAGTACTTTGCTCAATAAAAAAGATAAGAAAGATTCAAAAAAAGGAAAAAAATAGACTTGAGTAAAGACACTGAATGGGAGAATGACCATGACAGTGATAGCTTTAGAATGCCTTCTAAAGAGTCATCAGACTCTAGTGATTATGATGAAGAATCATCTAAGTCTGTGCGGAGAGAAAAAGGACCATCATATGTTGCATTTAATCCTAGAACCTCAATGAAGTATATTGAATTTGAGCCTGGATTATTGTTTACTAGTGTATCAGTCTTGAAGCATGCTGTGATTGACTATGCTGTAGAACAAAAGAGAGATATTTGGTTTTCTAAGAATGATTTACAAAGGGTCCAGGCTAAGTGTAGAGGGAACATGGTGAACCAGGTGCAGGAATAAAGTTAGGAAAGAAAGGGGTCAGAATGACTTGTAGTAGGTGCCTTATGTTTGGTCACAACAAAGCTAGTTGCAAAACATCTGAGGAAGAATTAAAAGAAAGACAGAGGGAAGCAGCCGAGGCAAAGAAGGCTAAAGCTGAGGCAGCAAGGGCACAAGCTGCAGAGGTAATTTATCTTGTTTGTACCTGTCTTTTTTTTCTTTCATTCACTAATAATTTTTGTTGCTTATTGAATTTGCAGAAAAAGAAGAAGGTGACAAGTCAAAAAAGGAAGCCAAAAGCGGAAGGCACAAATGAATCCCAGCAATCAAAGAAAAACAGATGAAGGCCTCCAAAGGCGACGAATGTTCAAGTATTACCACCACCTCCTCCATTGCCCCCACAAGGTGTTGGTGTTTTTATGTCTCACCAAGATGGTTTCTTTTACTTCTCAACAACTAAGGAAATAATAAAAATATCTTCACAGCCTGTTGGAGGGGACTCAGGATCATCAAAATCAGAAGTGATGAAGCACAACTCAAGCCAACCTTGAAGAAATCAGAAAATCAGAAGTGATTAAGTCCTCGATTTTAGAGTTTAAATTCTTGTATGCTAAATGGTTATTACTTCTTTTGGATGCTAATTTATGACAATGGTTGGATGATAATTTATGACAGTAGTTGACTGCTAAGTTATGAGTACTTTTGGATATTTATTTACGATGGTTTTGGAGTAAAGATCTTGATATTTCAGTTTCACTGTAAGTGTCAAATGGTAGTGTTAAACATACACCGAGTTTTCAATTCATTTGATAATTTGTTACAAGTTAACTCATTAAAAACCAACTCACCTTCATAGGTTCTTTTATAAACACAACTTCATTACAAATGCAAGAAAAACAACTGAAAATCCAAATCTGAACCACTTCAAGTGGCTAATTTCTGCATCTTTTAACTTCAGCTTCAGTTCCATTTCTGCAAACTCCATCTTCTTCAATGCTTGGAGCTCACCAATTCTTGCCTCCAACACAGCTATCTTACATGTTAGTTCTTCATTATTCGACAATTGATCATCATCGTGCCATTAAGTAGCCACAATATTTCTCTTTCACCTTATAAAATGGACACCCAAAAAACCTTCTTCCTTTACTATATCATTTTTGAGATGTCCACATCGGACATTCATAACCACATTTGCAGATTTCTGATGTTGAAGATGCCCTCAAGTTGCTTGTGCTACCAACACCCGATTTTATCTCAAATTAGTTTTCTCAATTGTTATGTAATAATATGTATGAACCGTAATCCTCAATTCATGTGCAATATATATATATAAGTCTCTATGTATTATGCAAGTAACGATAAGAAAACAATCATGTGCAAATCATATGAGACTAATATCACACATATTAATAACTGAGAATTCACCTAATTTATATTTTCTTTTTTAATTTGACACGTCAGCAACGTCTAACGTTTGTTAGTCAAAAATTAATGGATGGACAAATATCAGAAATATTTAAAAGTATAAGGATCGTAAAATATTATTTTGTAGTTCAGGGACCATAACCAAAAACAACATAAAATTAAAGGATGAAAGAATTGATTTTCCTTTTTTTTTCTTTTTGTAGTTTCATTTTTATTCAATAAGTTTTATATTTTAAATTTCATTTCTCTCATGACGAGAGTGTTTATTATTTTCATGATCATAAACAAGTGTTATATTTGTAATATTAATTATTAACAAATCATATTAAATTATTATTATGGTTGATTTTTCCGAATATATTTAATAAATAAGATTAATTATAAGAAAATAAGGTTAAATACAACTGTACCAATATAACACGATCAAATTCACGACTAATTTATGGGAATGTCAATGTTATAATAAATGGTAAGAGATATATAAATTATAAAAGTCATGGACGAGAAAAATATTTATTCATAAAATTGTAATTATAAAGGGAAAAAAATCACTAATTATAGTTTTTTTTTGAAATAAATAAGGCCCAAGAACATCATAAATTAAGGGTTAAATATACTTAAATATACTGTATAAATTCTCTGACAATTCATCCATTAATTATTCGTCAGAAGTTGAAGTAATTAAACTGATCAGTCAGTTTTAGAACAATTGTTTGATGAGTCTCAGCTAGTCTTAAGCCTCTTCACCATTACTGCTTAATTATGATAAGTTTTTTTATTTATGCTAATCGGTTATTCATATTATTAGTTATTCATATTATTTGTTATTTAAGCATTTTTAGTAGTTATTTGTGTTGTGTAAAATGATTAACATTTATTTTGTTCCACAAATTAAAACTCCTTAGCTGTATTTTATCTTACTAGATAAAAATTGAAGTCACGAAATCCTTTTTAACATAATTTAGAGATAAAATAAAAAATAAAAAAATTAGGTAAAAGTTGGCTATTCTTTTTTAAATTAATATGAATAATGAATTTACCATCAACCTCTTTTTTAACACCTGAAGCCAATTTGTTATATCAAGTAACACAGAACACTATGATATAGGAATGACATCTTTACCATTTGTTTATAGCAGACCAATATCTACCAATATCTACCTAACAAATGTGGGTACAATTCTTAACGTGTGCTAAAATAATATTTATCAACATTGCAGCTAAAGTAGATGCCAAAGCATATATCTTGGCTATTATCTTTTATATAATAAGCCTATATATATTATCAATTTGTTGTCGATTTGTTTGGCACCCTCAAAAATTATATTTTGATGTCTTATAAATTTAGAGACACATTTTCTCTTTAAGTATATCAGAATAATAAATAGAAAAGAAAGTGAATAATCCGTAAAACATGAAAAGAGTTTCAATAATCCATTACTTATAATTATAGATTTTCGTTTTAAAAACATTATTCCCACTTTTGAGATGATAGGGAGAGAAAGAAAAAAAAATAATTTTCTTTTTCTTAGATTGGGGAACACAAAATTAATATTAGTACGAAGAAACCTCTCCCATAGATAAAAACCCTAATGAGAGTCAGCCGTCATTCATAACTATCATCCATCCTTCACCATCCTCTCCTTCCATCAAATTCACAGCTGTCCCATCCATCCTCTCATCTGGTTTCCTCCATTTCTAAATCTTTAATTTCTATTATAATAGTTTTCAATAAAATCGAGATCTAAATCCTTTTGGGTGTGATCTTGTTACCATACCCATCTTTTTGGGTTGTTGATTCGTTGTCATGTTACATTAAGAATGACTTCTACTGTGTATTGGGAGATGTGAGCAACCGGCTTCAAATCTGGAATTGTGGCACTTATCGCGAGAGCTCACCTTGCACAAGAAAGGATTGTTCAATATATGGTGCATTTGTACCTCCAACCTCAGTTGGTGTAACTGATGGATATGAACACTGGTCTATCACCGGTTTCTTATGTGCCCAGGTCAATTGTGATTCCACTATTTTCAGTGATAGTGGTGTTGACTCGATTGCTAGAGAAACTTTTGTAATCATTTTTATTATAAAGAATATTTATATTCTATCTGTTAAGCAATTTGAAAACAAAACGGCTATTTGTTTAGCTCGATTTTTGTTTCACAATCAGGTTGTAGTTGTTAGCTTGGAGGTTGTCCCGACTGTGTTCTTATGTTTTATGTTCAATAAAATTTTATTGTTCGTAAAAAAAAACCTCTCCCATAGAAGAAGCCAACACTAGATAAGTGAAATAAACTTTTAACCTAAATAAGCTAGGTTGTAAATCTATCCGAGCCAAACATGCACTATCTCTACTGTCTCCTCTATAGTCTTGCCTTCTTTTAATTGAGTTTCTTACCAAATATTAAAATCTAATTAGATTCTTTAGTTGATCACATAATTTAACCCAATAAAATAAATATCTAATAAAATTGATATATTTATATGTAGTTCATAAAATAATAATAATTATTAAAATAATAATAACATGACATTTCCACCATTTTCTAATATGAGAACAATATCAGCCTGAGCTAAAATTGCTGCTAAAAACATATGATCTTGGTTAGTATTTTTTGTATTATAGCCTTATCTATTGTCCATCTATTTGTCACCCTAAAACATACCAATTTTGATGTCTCACAGGCTTGGCAACAGTCTTCCTCCACCAGAAGATCTTGTCAAATTTGCTGAAAAAGCTGCATGTATAGTCCCAACTACTGCATTTACCGATGAACTGTCAATTAACTTATGGCTCTTAGCCTCTTACAATTAATAAGGTTCCTCTTGATTTTCCTCTATATCAAGGGAGCTTCTGTTCTTCAAACCTCTGTTAAGTAATTTGTAATAGGTAATCCACTTTTTGTATTCTGAATTTGGAACTTCTAAATAAAATGTGAATTTGAAATAAACATAGCCAATCTCCCTCTTACCTATCTCTTGTATGGCTTGTATATTTTGGTAATCAATTTGTGACCCTTAGCATTTTCGATACCAATTTTATCACATGTGTTGGTTCAGCTAAAAATTAGATAAGTGTTGGACATGAATGAAATATGTTTTGGAATTTGTTCATTCAAATTATATTTATTTTTTCCTACTTCCAAATAATATATGCATGATATTGTTGTTTTTATTTGCAAAAGTGTTCATTTACATAAAGAATTTACGTGGAATAGTATTAGTGAATGATCATCTCTAATGGTCGTTTAGACTTTAGACACATCTCCAATACACCACTGTCATCAATACTTCTAGAATGCAAGCCTTCCACACATCTCGAAAGCCTGCTTTAATCACATCTTAAATGGTTATTATTGTCCAAAATTAGTAAGGACTAGAATCAAAATTACTAATATATTGGAGGACACTATCACTACAACATATTTGCAATCATACAACTGTTTTTTTGCCGTTGTGTGACAGGTAGAGTTTCCGTTGTCTATCCAACACTCGTGTGATCGAAGGTTGCACAACCGTTGTTTATACACTTGTAATAAGTGAGATTCAACAACTTTTTTTAATACTGGTTACAATCAAGAATTCACAACGGTTACTCTATATTAACCATTGTTAGGAAATTCTTTAAACAACTGTTTATTTATTCAACTATTGTTTACCTACCTTAACAACAATGGTTTTGTAGTAAAACCATTGTTGTTAACTTATTAGATGTTTTCATAAACAACAGTTTATAAACTTCTTTTAACTAGTTAAAACCGTTGTCATGAATGGTTTTTGTTTAAAAGACAATGATCTAAAAGATTTAAACCATTGCAAAGAATATTAAAAGACAACAGTTTTTTAAAAAAAAAAGTGCAATGAGACCATACAACAATTTTCATCATTTTTAAGTGGATTTCACACAACTGTTTACAAAATTAATCTCATTATTTAAAATAAATCAATTTTAAAATAAAATGATATTATATTAATTCAATTGTTATTTCAAAATTAAAATTAAATTTATAATACAAAGGTTCTCTAGAAGAATTACAACTATAAGCCCTTAAGTGAAGAATTATAACTATAAGCCTTGATAACTAATACTAAAGCCATGAGCTGTAATGTATTTGCATCTCTGGACAAATTTCAATATATTATTTCACTTCAATAGTATACCTTATTGAGTATTTACAGGCATACATATGAAGCAGAAATTTACAGTATGTTAATCAGTTGTAGGCTTTGCCAATGCTCCGCGAGAAAGGCACAACATCTCTAACATCATTGAGACCCGTGGCATATAAAACTAGGAGGTCAAAGACAAAACTGAAGCCGGAGTTCTTGACAGTACCATGCCTGTGAAGATCCAAGTACCACTCATACTGATGCTTTGGCAAGTTTAACTCGTTAATCCTGAAATATAACGCTAAATCAGTAATAGCATTCAATTGCTAGCTACTTACCTTAAAAATTATGTAAAATCATCAGGCTAATCAATATTCAAACTTGGAACCACCATCAAAGTTACATAGAACGATGAGTTGTGGAAAGGTAAATGACTAACGATACATATTGTCTTTACCTTGATTCTAGCATATCTAAACGCTCCTCATTTTAAGTGCCTCTGATCAGAGTTCCAGCCTGCAAATAATTGATTTTTTAATTGTAAGATACAACGAAGTTGTATGCACTAAATCTTGTCAGAGTACTATCTACTTCAAGCTTACCTTTGGTACAATCAAATCGAAAGCTGCAACTGTTTTCCCATCATCATTCAGTCGCACATAAAATGGCTTAAGTTCTTTCGGGTAATTGTAGATAATCACTGGTCTTTTGTAGATCTCATCAGCTATATAACTGTCATTAACCAGTTGAGATTCTTAGACTCTGACCTTATTGTGTACATGCATTGCATAAATGTTCATTTTGAGTTACCATTGAAGCTCTTCACTTAAGGGAATGCCGTGGTAAATGTTTACATCTACACATGACAATAATAGGTACCTGAATGAGTGTCAAAGTTACAGAAACCGCCATAAGCCCCACCACTGACACGTACACGGTCCCGTAAGCATGTATTACAATTATGTTTAGAAATGACATATCCACTCCCCTTAAATTCATATCATATTTCATAGAAGTTTGCTGCTTTTCCAACACAATTTACCTGTATAGAGAGTATAATTTTAGAACAAAAAGATTGACAAAAAAATGGTTTTCATGTAAAGTTCTCTCTATCGTACCTGGGTAGGAATCACAATAGCTTCACTAGTTAGAGGAAGTCAAGCATTCCAGCTTTCTGATTTTGCAAGGGAAGACCATTTACTGATCTCCTCCAATGATGATGAAAATAGGCATTTACTGATCTCCTCCAATGATGATGAGATTTAATTCCAATCAAGATCAATTTTCTGTTCAAGAGATTGCAGATACTCTAGATAACTGAAAGTACACACAATATACAAATTACATTAAGCGCACCAATAATCATACAATACTGAACAATATCGAGAACATAAATAGAGTGAATTGGTAAGGAGATTAGACTTACTTTCAAAAAAAAACAAAAAAAAAACAGAGAGGACTTATAACAGTTTATCATTTTAACATACCTGTAAGAGGCCATGCCCGAGAGGCTACTGCAAGCAAGGCTTACCATTTCAGTAGAATCGTTTGGCATAATACACAAAATTCATAAGTTTAGAAACAAAATCACTTGTCACAAAGGTCATACATGATTTAATCACTCCGAAAAATTCACCTTTTAGTATGGCAGTATGATCTCAGCATCTCATACATGATTTTATCCAGATGGATAATACCTTATACAGAGATGTTACGGAAACTATCATATAGCATTCAAGCAAGTCATAACAGACACACCCACAAAACTGCTACTCGGAGAAGAAAAAATCATTTATATCTTAAATCACACAGAAACAAACCTACACAAATCATCAAAACACTCAATTTTCTTCTTGAGTTTCAATTTTCCCCTCCACATCCCCTTTACTTACTTGTACGCACAAAATAAGAACTAAAATCAGCACAAAATAAGAACTAAAATGAGAGAGAGAGTTAGACAGAGAGAGAGTGATACCTCAAAATTAAAGACAAGCAACTTCCATTGAATCCACAAATAAGCCCTAAAGCCTTAGTTTTGAACACAAACTAAAACCCCAAATTGAAGTCGAATTGAAACCCTAAACGGAACCATACTCCATTAAAGAAACATACAAATCAATCAAAGGAGGCTCAAATCAAAGCAAATATTTATGTATGTATAGATTTTTCATAACAAGGAGAGTAGAGGGGGAGAAAGAGAGGAAGAGAGGGAAGGGGAGAGACCACAACCTAAATCAAAACTCAATAGGACCACAATCTTCTTTGGAATACCAACTCAATTCAAGCAGCTGAGATCCTTCGGATCGGAAATGGAATCACAAACAGCGGACCGCTATGAAGTTAATTCGTCATTCAGAGTGTAATTATTGTTTGAAATAGAGGTGGATTGAGAGGGTTAGGAGGGAGAGAGAGAGAGATTTAGATTTGTGTACTTTGGTGTTTTATGTTTACAGAGAAGGAGATGAAATGGGGAGGGGGAGGGGGGAGCGGGTAATGAAAAGAAAAGAAATTTTTTATAAATAGATTTAAGAAATCATTTTTATAAAATAATATAAAATAAATTTGAATGTTTTTAATATTTTAATATGACAAAAGCTAATATATTTTTATATTCGTTGTCGAGAGGGGTACTTTTACCGGATTTTTCTAATGCTGACATGCAAAATGAATTTTAAATTTTTTAATAATTTTTTAATATGACTAAAACTGATATATCCTAACATCCGTACGGTTGGATCGTCAAAAAAATTATTTTAAAAATTAATCTTGTAAATCGGGAACGAGTCTCGTTGTCGGGAGGAGTACTTTTACCAGATTTTTCTAATCCTGACATGCAAAATGAATTTCAAATTTTTTAATAATTTTTTCTTATGACTAAAATCGATATATCTTAACATCCGTATGGTTGGATCTTCGAAAAATCATTTTAAAAAATTAATCCTGTAAATCGGGAACGAGTCTCGTTGTCGGGAGGGGTACTTTTACCAGATTTTTTTAATCCTGACATGCAAAATGAATTTCAAATTTTTTAATAATTTGTTCTTATGACTAAAATCGATATATCTTAACATCCGTACGGTTGGATCGTCAAAAAATCATTTTAAAAAATTAATCCTGTAAATCGGGAACGAGTCTCGTTGTCGGGAGGGGTACTTTTACCAGATTTTTCTAATCCTCACATGCAAAATGAATTTCATATTTTTTAATAATTTTTTCTTATGACTAAAATCGATATATCTTAACATCCGTACGGTTGGATCTTCGAAAAATCAGTTAAAAAAATTAATCCTGTAAATCGGGAACGAGTCTCGTTGTCGGGAGGGGTACTTTTACCAGATTTTTCTAATCCTGACATGCAAAATGAATTTCAAATTTTTTAATAATTTTTTCTTATGACTAAAATCGATATATCTTAACATCCATACGGTTCGATCTTCGAAAAATCATTTTAAAAAATTAATCCTATAAATCAGGAAC
Source organism: Apium graveolens (assembly GCF_009905375.1). Taxonomy (NCBI): domain Eukaryota; kingdom Viridiplantae; phylum Streptophyta; class Magnoliopsida; order Apiales; family Apiaceae; genus Apium; species Apium graveolens. The sequence continues at coordinate 12,703,319 of NC_133654.1, read as the reverse complement.
GAGTCTCGTTGTCGGGAGTGGTACTTTTGCCAGATTTTTCTAATCCTGACATGCAAAATGAATTTCAAATTTTTTAATAATTTGTTCTTATGACTAAAATCGATAAATCTTAACATCCGTACGGTTGGATCTTCGAAAAATCATTAAAAAAAATTAATCCTGTAAATCCGGAACGAGTCTCGTTGTCGGGAGGGGTACTTTTACCAAATTTTTCTAATCCTAACATGCAAAATGAATTTCAAATTTTTTAATAATTTGTTCTTATGACTAAAATCGATATATCTTAACATCCGTACGGTTGGATCGTCAAAAAATCATTTTAAAAAATTAATCCTGTAAATCGGGAACGAGTCTCGTTGTCGGGAGGGGTACTTTTACCAGATTTTTCTAATCCTGACATGCAAAATGAATTTCAAATTTTTTAATATTTTTTTCTTATGACTAAAATCGATATATCTTAACATCCGTACGGTTGGATCTTCGAAAAATCATTTAAAAAAATTAATCCTGTAAATCGGGAACGAGTCTCGTTGTCGGGAGGGGTACTTTTACCAGATTTTTCTAATCCTGACATGCAAAATGAATTTCAAATTTTTTAATAATTTTTTCTTATGACTAAAATCGATATATCTTAACATCCGTACGGTTGGATCTTCGAAAAATCATTTTAAAAAATTAATCCTGTAAATCAGGAACGAGTCTCGTTGTCGGGAGTGGTACTTTTACCAGATTTTTCTAATCCTGACATGCAAAATGAATTTCAATTTTTTTAATAATTTGTTCTTATGACTAAAATCGATATATCTTAACATCCGTACGGTTGGATCTTCGAAAAATCATTTAAAAAAATTAATCCTGTAAATCCGGAACGAGTCTCGTTGTCGGGAGGGGTACTTTTACCAAATTTTTCTAATCCTGACATGCAAAATGAATTTCAAATTTTTTAATAATTTGTTCTTATGACTATAATCGATATATCTTAACATCCGTACAGTTGGATCGTCGAAAAATTATTTTAAAATATTAATCCTGTAAATCGGGAACGAGTCTCGTTGTCGGGAGGGGTACTTTTACCAGATTTTTCTAATCCTGACATGCAAAATGAATTTCAAATTTTTTAATAATTTGTTCTTATGACTAAAATCGATATATCTTAACATCCGTACGGTTGGATCGTCGAAATATCATTTTAAAAAATTAATCCTATAAATCGGGAACGAGTCTCGTTGTCGGGAGGGGTACTTTGACCATATTTTTCTAATCCTAACATGCAAAATGAATTTCAAATTTTTTAATAATTTGTTCTTATGACTAAAATCGATATATCTTAACATCCGTACGGTTGGATCTTCGAAAAATCATTTTAAAAAATTAATCCTGTAAATCGGGAACGAGTCTCGTTGTCGGGAGGGGTACTTTTACCAGATTTTTCAAATCCTGACATGCAAAATGAATTTCAAATTTTTTAATAATTTTTTCTTATGACTAAAATCGATATATCTTAACATCCGTACGGTTGGATCGTCGAAAAATCATTTTAAAAAATTAATCCTGTAAATCGGGAACGAGTCTCGTTGTCGGGAGGGGTACTTTTACCAGATTTTTCTAATCCTGACATGCAAAATGAATTTCAAATTTTTTAATAATTTTTTCTTATGACTAAAATCGATATATCTTAACATCCGTACGGTTGGATCTTCGAAAAATCATTTAAAAAAATTAATCCTGTAAATCCGGAACGAGTCTCGTTGTCGGGAGGGGTACTTTTACCAAATTTTTCTAATCCTGACATGTAAAATGAATTTCAAATTTTTTAATAATTTGTTCTTATGACTAAAATCGATATATCTTAACATCCGTACGGTTGGATCGTTAAAAAATCATTTTAAAATATTAATCCTGTAAATCGGGAACGAGTCTCGTTGTCGGGAGGGGTACTTTTACCAGATTTTTCTAATCCTGACATGCAAAATGAATTTCAAATTTTTTAATAATTTGTTCTTATGACTAAAATCGATATATCTTAACATCCGTACGGTTGGATCGTCGAAAAATAATTTTAAAAAATTAATCCTATAAATCGGGAACGAGTCTCGTTGTCGGGAGGGGTACTTTGACCATATTTTTCTAATCCTGAATTGCAAAATGAATTTCAAATTTTTTAATAATTTGTTCTTATGACTAAAATCGATATATCTTAACATCCGTACGGTTGGATCTTGGAAAAATCATTTTAAAAAATTAATCCTATAAATCGGGAACGAGTCTCGTTGTCGGGAGGGGTATTTTTACCAGATTTTTCTAATCCTGACATGCAAAATGAATTTCAAATTTTTTAATAATTTTTTCTTATGACTAAAATCGATATATCTTAACATCTGTACGGTTGGATCTTCGAAAAATCATTTTAAAAAATTAATCCTGTAAATCGGGAACGAGTCTCGTTGTCGGCAGGGGTACTTTTACCAGATTTTTCTAATCCTGACATGCAAAATGAATTTAAAATTTTTTAATAATTTTTTCTTATGACTAAAATCGATATATCTTAACATCCGTACGGTTGGATCTTCGAAAAATCATTTTAAAAAATTAATCCTGTAAATCAAGAACGAGTCTCGTTGTCGGGATTGGTACTTTTACCAGATTTTTCTAATCCTGACATGCAAAATGAATTTCAAATTTTTTAATAATTTGTTCTTATGACTAAAATCGATATATCTTAACATCCGTACGGTTGGATCTTCGAAAAATCATTTTAAAAAATTAATCCTGTAAATCAGGAACGAGTCTCGTTGTCGGGAGTGGTACTTTTACCAGATTTTTCTAATCCTGACATGCAAAATGAATTTCAATTTTTTTAATAATTTGTTCTTATGACTAAAATCGATATATCTTAACATCCGTACGGTTGGATCTTCGAAAAATCATTTAAAAAAATTAATCCTGTAAATCCGGAACGAGTCTCGTTGTCGGGAGGGGTACTTTTACCAAATTTTTCTAATCCTGACATGCAAAATAAATTTCAAATTTTTTAATAATTTGTTCTTATGACTAAAATCGATATATCTTAACATCCGTACAGTTGGATCGTCGAAAAATCATTTTAAAAAATTAATCCAGTAAATCGGGAACGAGTCTCGTTGTCGGGAGGGGTACTTTTACCAGATTTTTCTAATCCTGACATGCAAAATGAATTTCAAATTTTTTAATAATTTTTTCTTATGACTAAAATCGATATATCTTAATATCCGTACGGTTGGATCTTCGAAAAATCATTTTAAAAAATTAATCCTGTAAATCGGGAACGAGTCTCGTTGTCGGGAGGGGTACTTTTACCAGATTTTTCTAATCCTGACATGCAAAATGAATTTCAAATTTTTTAATAATTTTTTCTTATGACTAAAATCGATATATCTTAACATCCGTACGGTTGGATCTTCGAAAAATCATTTTAAAAAATTAATCCTGTAAATCAGGAACGAGTCACGTTGTCGGGAGTTGTACTTTTACCAGATTTTTCTAATCCTGACATGCAAAATGAATTTCAAATTTTTTAATAATTTGTTCTTATGACTAAAATCGATATATCTTAACATCCGTACGGTTGGATCTTCGAAAAATCATTTAAAAAAATTAATCCTGTAAATCCGGAACGAGTCTCGTTGTCGGGAGGGGTACTTTTACCAAATTTTTCTAATCCTGACATGCAAAATAAATTTCAAATTTTTTAATAATTTGTTCTTATGACTAAAATCGATATATCTTAACATCCGTACGGTTGGATCGTCGAAAAATCATTTTAAAATATTAATCCTGTAAATCGGGAACGAGTCTCGTTGTCGGGAGAGGTACTTTTACCAGATTTTTCTAATCCTGACATGCAAAATGAATTTCAAATTTTTTAATAATTTGTTCTTATGACTAAAATCAATATATCTTAACATCCGTACGGTTGGATCGTCGAAAAATCATTTTAAAAAATTAATCCTATAAATCGGGAACGAGTCTCGTTGTCGGGAGGGGTACTTTGACCAGATTTTTCTAATCCTAACATGCAAAATGAATTTCAAATTTTTTAATAATTTGTTCTTATGACTAAAATCGATATATCTTAACATCCGTACGGTTGGATCTTCAAAAAATCATTTTAAAAAATTAGTCCTGTAAATCGGGAACGAGTCTCGTTGTCGGGAGGGGTACTTTTACCAGATTTTTCAAATCCTGACATACAAAATGAATTTCAAATTTTTTAATAATTTTTTTTTATGACTAAAATCGATATATCTTAACATCCGTACGGTTGGATCGTCGAAAAATCATTTTAAAAAATTAATCCTGTAAATCGGGAACGAGTCTCGTTGTCGGGAGTGGTACTTTTACTAGATTTTTCTAATCCTGACATGCAAAATGAATTTCAAATTTTTTAATAATTTTTTCTTATGACTAAAATCGATATATCTTAACATCCGTACAGTTGGATCTTCGAAAAATCATTTAAAAAAATTAATCCTGTAAATCCGGAACGAGTATCGTTGTCGGGAGGGGTACTTTTATCAAATTTTTCTAATCCTGACATGCAAAATGAATTTCAAATTTTTTAAAAATTTGTTCTTATGACTAAAATCGATATATCTTAACATCCGTACGGTTGGATCGTCGAAAAATCATTTTAAAATATTAATCCTGTAAATCGGGAACGAGTCTCGTTGTCGGGAGGGGTACTTTGACCAGATTTTTCTAATCCTAACATGCAAAATGAATTTCAAATTTTTTAATAATTTGTTCTTATGACTAAAATCGATATATCTTAACATCCGTACGGTTGGATCTTCGAAAAATCATTTTAAAAAATTAGTCCTGTAAATCGGGAACGAGTCTCGTTGTCGGGAGGGGTACTTTTACCAGATTTTTCAAATCCTGACATGGAAAATGAATTTCAAATTTTTTAATAATTTTTTCTTATGACTAAAATCGATATATCTTAACATCCGTACGGTTGGATCGTCGAAAAATCATTTTAAAAAATTAATCCTGTAAATCGGGAACGAGTCTCGTTGTCGGGAGTGCTACTTTTACTAGATTTTTCTAATCCTAACATGCAAAATGAATTTCAAATTTTTTAATAATTTTTTCTTATGACTAAAATCGATATATCTTAACATCCGTACAGTTGGATCTTCGAAAAATCATTTAAAAAAATTAATCCTGTAAATCCGGAACGAGTCTCGTTGTCGGGAGGGGTACTTTTATCAAATTTTTCTAATCCTGACATGCAAAATGAATTTCAAATTTTTTAATAATTTGTTCTTATGACTAAAATCGATATATCTTAACATCCGTACAGTTGGATCGTCGAAAAATCATTTTAAAATATTAATCCTGTAAATCGGGAACGAGTCTCGTTGTCGGGAGGGGTACTTTTACCAGATTTTTCTAATCCTGACATGCAAAATGAATTTCAATTTTTTTAATAATTTGTTCTTATGACTAAAATCGATATATCTTAACATCCGTACGGTTGGATCGTCGAAATATCATTTTAAAAAATTAATCCTATAAATCGGGAACGAGTCTCGTTGTCGGGAGGGGTACTTTGACCATATTTTTCTAATCCTAAAATGCAAAATGAATTTCAAATTTTTTAATAATTTGTTCTTATGACTAAAATCGATATATCTTAACATCCGTACGGTTGGATCTTCGAAAAATCATTTTAAAAAATTAATCCTATAAATCGGGAACATTCCTCAGCCAGTCCCGCGCTGACACGTGTAAAGCATCCACTCCAGCCAGCTGTCCTCCGCCCCAGAACCAATGGCTATGATCTAAAGGTACCAACCCCAAAACCCTACCCTTGGGCTATAAATAGCCCAAGAAGGTGAGGTTTTGGGGTTAATCATTCTTTCACACTCATATACACACACAGCCACCTTGCATTCATATTCATCTTCATCTTCCCAAAAAGCTAGTTCTTACTCTCACGCCGGAGGCGCCGCGGGACTCCAACCCCCCTTCTGGTGTTGTTTTGTAGGAATCCAATCACAGCTACACCTCTACAGCGGCGAAGGATCCAGGACGACGTCGAAGGAGCAGCCCCGCCACCAGGAGTTATCATTTGGCGCTAGAAGGAGGGGCTCTCCATCCTTGGGTCTCGGTGCCCCTGAATTCACCTTTATCAACAAACTCTACAAAGAGTCCATTTATTCAAACTTGTAAGAACCCAAGCAACCAACCTCTTCCATAAGCATGAATGTTGTTTATTTCAGCCATATTTGTGTGTGCTCGTTATTTTAGGCCACGTTTGTGTGAGCCCGTTTTGTTGATTTGAGCCATGTTTTTGTGAGCTATCGTTAGTTTTAATCGTTATTACTGTAGTTTGAATATGGCGTTTGCGTTATACTACATCGTTGAGTAGTCCCAGGAAATTTTTTAAACTGCTCCCAGGAAGCTATTTGTTAGTGTTTGTTGTTATTTTGGGTAGTTTCTGCAAATTTCATAAAGCAACCTTAGACCGATATTCTCTGTAGCGTATTGTTGTTATTTATTGTTGGTATTGTTGAAAAATGGCAAGACCAGGAAAGAATACCTCTGGAAGACCATCTGCTAGTGCTCAAGTCCAGGAGCCGGACCACTCCCAGGCCCTTGACCCAGGAGCCGAGAGAGAAACACTCCAGGAGCAGCCTCTACACACCCCTGTAGTGGAGAGAATTGTAAACACCAGGGATGCCAGGACCCTCATAGAGCTCAATCAGTACAAGTACACCAACGTCCCAGTAGCCGAAGAGCACATGGCTAACCTTACAAGCGATGAACTAGCAGAAGCAATCACACTATATAGGCAGGAGCAGACCCGGCTCCAAGAAGAAGCTGAACTCGAGGAGGAACCGGAGGAGTCCGGGGACTCCCAACAATCGAAGAGATCTGTATTTGACCGAATTGGAGCCAAAGGAAAGAAAAGCAAAAAAGATCAAAGCAAGAAAGAAGCAGAAGCTGCTAAGCAGAGAAAGTTGGAAGAGGTCCGGGAGCAAATCAGGAAAGAAGAAGAAGCAAAGCTTGAGCTAAAGATCCAAAAGAGGATGCAACTAGAAGAAGAAAAGCTATTGGCCAAGTCTAGGAGCAAAAGAACCCGGAGAGATCCTACTCCGGAGCTGATTTCTGATGACGAAGAAGAAGTGGGGCAGAAGGACCTAAAAGATATGATCTATGAATTACAGAGAAAGATGGACAGAGACTCATGAGTAGAGGTCAGAGAAACATTAACTCCATTCAGCCACTCCCTGGAAGCTATCCCCCGACAGCATAACTTGAAGAATTACAACTTCTAGGGTTGAGCATTCGGTCGGTTCGGTCCAAAATCGGACTGAACCGAATAGACCGAAAAACCGAATAGTCATTTTTTTTGGACCGAACCGGACTGAAGTTATAATATGGACCGGACCGGACCGGACCGGACCGAACCAAAATAATTCGGTTCGGTCCGGTTTTGGACCAAATAGACCGAAATTTTCTTCAAAAAGAAAAGTGCATTAAAAATTAAATCATAAATTATAAAATTTAAAATATAATTAAAGTATTGTGCTACGTAGAGTTCTAATAGTCTATGAATATAATTAAAAATTAAAAATTATGATTATAATTTTTAAGAAATATGTAAAATGTATATAATATGAAATTATAGCATTTATTATTTGGTCTATTCGGTCCAGACCGAAATATTTGTTAAAAGAACCGAACCGAACCGAATTTTATTTCGGTCTATTCGGTCCGGACTGAATAGACCGAATTTCTGAAAGAATTAGGACCGAACCGAACCGAATTAGCACGGTTTGGTTCGGTTTTTCGGTTTGGTTTGGTTTTGCTCAGCCCTAACAACTTCGAATCCTTCGATGGACTAGGAGACCCGGAGGAGCACTTGAACTACTTTGAGTAGATAGCGCAGATATATTACTATAATGACTTAACGAAATCAAGGTTCTTCGCTTCAACTCTTAAGGGGGGGGGGCGGCAGAGATGGTTCAGCAGAATCCCCTCCCGCAGCATCCACTCTTGGAAGGAATTTCGAGCCTCCTTTCTTCGGAGATTTCGGGCAAACAAAATGCACGAAATGCACATGTGTCACCTATAGACAATTCGGCAACATGACAATGAGTCCCTCTCTGCATACATGCGCCTTTTCCAGGAAGCAATCAATAAAGTTTCAAGTTTGGATGAGAGGGAAGCTTTAAGCATTTTCAGGAGAAACCTGGACCCAGAGCATAATGAGAGATATATAGTGGAGCTAATCAATAAGGAGCCGCAAAGTCTGGCAGCAGCTTATTCCATGGCTGCCAGATTCATTAAGGAAACAGATGTGCTCCAGGCAATGAGGATGACCCGGAATGGGGGGTCCAGGAGTAAAAACACTGATGACCGACCGAAAGGGGGTTACCATCAGGATAAGAAGTTTAAGCAAAGCAACCAAGGCCAAGAAAGACAAACTACTCCGGTTTTCCAGAGACTTGGTCCTAAGAAGGAGTCAAGCAGTGACCCAGGACCCGCGAAGCAGCCCCGGGAGCCAAAGCAGGAGCCGGACTGAACTCCTCTCAACATGATCTGGCAGGAAATATTGAAAGAGGTAAAAGACAAGCCTTTCTATTATCCCCCTAAACCAATGCAAACTCCTCCGGAAAGCAGGCCTTATAATAGGCAGTGTGATTACCACGAGACCCATGGCCACAAGACTGAGAATTGCTTATCACTCAAGTACTTCATTGAGGACCAATTGAAGAAGGGGAACATGAACAAGTACTTAGTTCGGGACAACAACAGAGGGAAAGCACAGAAGAGAGGAAATAATGTAGTCAATATGGTCCTAGGTGGATCCTACTCCCCACCCCGGAGCCCGGACTTCGGCGAAGAAGTGCTCTCAATCCAATCACTCCCAGACCTGGTGATATCCTTCAGCAGCAAGGACTACGAATGAGTCAACCCTCATCACAATACAGCTTTGGTTGTCACTCTAGACATCTTTGATAATGAAGTAAGAAGAATGCTCATAGACAATGGTTCCTCGATAAATATTCTCTTCAAGCACACAGTGGATAGAATGCAGTTAGGGAGCGTCTGCTCAAATGAATGTCGGGAGGACCCACTCTATGGCTTCGACCACAACTTAGTCCCGATCCAAGGAACTTTATATCTGCCAGTCATTTTTGGATCTGCTCCTAACCAAGTGACTCATGTCATAAAATTTTATGTGATCAATGCTCCTTCTTCATAAAACGGAATCATTGGCAGATCAGCTCTAACCATGATGCAAGAAATAACTTCAATCTCCCATCTCAAGATCAAATTCCCAACCCCGGCAGGAGTCGGGGAGATTAAAGGAGATTATGAAGTTGCTGAAATATGCTACAACCGGGGGTTAGTTATGGAAGAAACCCATCAAGATAACAAGAGGAAGGCTACGGTCCTTCGCAAGCAACAAAGCATGAAGAAGCACCGACCTCGGACAAGGGAAGAAGCAAAGAAAACAAGTCTAGAAGGACTAGCAAGCAACCAAGTCATGGTAGTGGACAAGGCAAATCAAGTCCTAGACCAAGCTAGTCCTACCATGCAAGCAACCAAGGAACATGAAAAAGCAAACTCCTATCTGAAGAAGAACTCTGAAGCCCGAATCCATCAAATGGTTTCAAACAAAGAGCAAGCAAAAATTGAAGCTGCAGTCGAAATAGAGGAAGTCCAGGCAGATGAAAGCAATTCTAGCAAAAAACTAAAAGTTGGGTCAGGACTCGAGCAGTCCTTCAAGGAGAGATTAGTATCCTTGCTCCGGGAGTACAGAGATGTTTTTGCCTGGAGTCCAAGAGACAAGCCAGGACTACATGAGTCCATAGCAATGCACAACTTGGATGTCAAACCCAACAGAAAACCAGTCAGACAGAAGAGAAGAAACTTTGCCCCGGAGAGGCAAAAAGCCATCGACGAAGAAGTGGAAAAGCTACTCAAAGCAGGAATCATCAAAGAAATCAAATATCCGGAGTGGCTAGCTAATGTGGTCATGGTGAAGAAGTCCAACGGCAAATGGAGAATGTGTGTGGACTACACTGATTAGAATGATGCATGCCCGAAGGACCCGTATCCTCTCCCAAATATTGATCAATTGATAGATGCCACCTCCGGACATATCATGCTAAGTTTCATGGACGCCTTCTCCGGATACAACCAGATAAAGATGAACCCAAAGGACATCCCAAAGACAACATTCATAACTTACAGAGTAGTCTACGCTTATGTGATGCTACCCTTCGGGCTTACCAGCGCAGGATCCACTTATCAAAGAGCAATGAACAAGATATTCAAGTCCCAGATTGGGAGGAACTTGGAGTGCTATGTCGATGACATGATTTCCAAATCAACAACTATACCAGGGCATGTGGAAGATCTGAAGGAATGCTTTAACATCCTAAGGAAGAACCAACTCAAGCTGAATCCGGAGAAATTCACCTTCGGAGTAGGAGCAGGCAAGTTCCTAGGATTCATGATCAGCAACAGAGGCATAGAAGCCAATCCAGAGAAAATAAAAGCAATCCGAGAGATGAAAGCTCCCAGGACCCAAAAAGATGTGCAGAAGCTAGCAGGATCCCTAGCAGCACTCAGGAGATTTGTGTCAAAGCTAGCAGAGAGGTGCCTACCATTCTTTGATTTACTCAAAGGAACAACCAACAAGAAAGAGGTGAACTGGAATCCGGAGTGCCAAAAAGCATTCGAGGAAATCAAGTACTACCTCTCTCAGCCACCAGTCCTAACTAAGGCTCAACCATGAGAGCCTCTCTACTTATACTTGTCAGCAGGATCACCAGCCGTAGGAGCTGCCCTAATCAGAGAAGAGAATGGAAAACAACAACCAGTTTACTATGTAAGCCAAGTCTTAAAAGATGCAGAAACAAGATACCCAAGATTGGAGAAGTTTGCCTTTGCCTTAGTCACAACTTCAAGAAAACTCAGGCACTACTTCCAAGGGAGAGAAATCAGAGTAGTAACAAATCAACCACTAAGGAAAATAATTCACAAACCAGATGTCTCGGGAAGACTTGTCAATTGGGCTGTGGAGTTAAGCCAGTTCAATTTAAGCTTCATTCCCAGGACGACAATCAAAGCTCAAGCTCTTGCAGATTTCATAATCGAATGCAACTTCCCAGAAGAAGAACCGGAACCAATGGACATGGATCAGGAGCCAAAAAAGGAAACAAGTCCGGGAGCCTGAACCTTAATGGTAGATGGTTCTTCAACAAGCGAGAGGTCGGGAGCCGGACTCATACTCAGAAGTCCAGAAGGATTCAAGATAGAGACATCTATATCTTTCGGTTTTCCCGCAACAAACAATCAAGCAGAATATGAGGCATTGATCACAGGACTAAAGCTCTCCAGGACTCTAAAGATTGAGGACTTAAAAATTTACAGCGACTCCCAGATAGTGGTCAAGCGAACAAATGGAGAATACATAACAAAGGACCCTACTCTGGCAAAGTATCAAGCCTTGGTTCAGAGCTACTCAGCTTCAATACCTAGCCATCAAGTCCTTCAGATATGCCGAGAAGAAAATGAGGAAGCAGACATCCTATCCAAATTAGTCCGGAACTCATCAGATCTGGACTGCTCAGTCTACTTCGAAGAACTCCACAAACCATCCATTGAATCCGGAGAGATCTTGGAGATAGAAAGCAGTCAAAACTGGATGACCCCCTTAATAAACTACTTGGACAAAGGGGAGCTCCCAGAAGACAAAGGAAAAGCTCAAAGATTAAAAGCAAAGACAGCCAAGTTCTTCCTCCAAGAAGGAATACTTTATCGCAGGACCTTCTTATCTCCTATCCTGAAATGTGTTAGCCCAGAAGAAGCAAAGTACTGTTTGGCAGAAGTGCATGAAGGGATATGCAGAGACCACATATCTGCAAAGGACCTAGCTCATAAGATTATAAGACAAGGATACTACTGGCCAACTATTCATCAGGATGCAATAGAATTCGTCAAGAAGTGCAAGGAATGCCAACTTTTCAGCAACGTGCCCCAGATCATCCCGGTCCTACCATCCTCAGTCCTGTCACCTATCCCCTTCGCTGTTTGGGGTATTGACATTATGGGACCCTTCCCCCGGGCCAAAGGAGACCTCAGGTACCTACTAGTCTCTATTGATTACATGAAAAAATGGGTTGAAGCAAAAGTAATGAGAACAATCAATCAACAAGACTGCATAAGGTTTATGGATAACATTTTGATGAGGTTCGGGATACCGCGAGTCCTAGTATCAGACAATGGGCCCCAATTTATTGGATCAGAGTTCGAGTCCTACCTCCAAGAGCGCGGGATCAAGCACAAAAAATCATCAGTGGCATATCCCCAAGGAAATGGCCAAGTAGAAGTAACTAACAGAATCCTGCTACGAGGTATCGAGAAAAGACTCAAAGAAAGTAAAAGCAAATGGCCAGAAGAACTACCAAGTATACTTTGGTCCTACAGGACAAGCCCAAGGACAAGCACCGGAGAAACTCCATTCAAACTAGCTTATGGAACGGAAGCAATGCTTTCTATTGAAGTGGGCTCTCCTTCCCACAGAGCAATAAACTTTGAAGAAGAAGCAAATGAAGAAGGACTCAGAAAAAATATGGAGCTAATTGATGAGGTCCGGGACCAAGCTGTATAAAGGATGGAAAAATACAAGGAGAAAACAAGAGATCATTTCAGTAAGAAGTCAAGAGTCAAAAACTTCCAAGTTGGAGACTTAGTTCTTCGAGACACTGAAGCATCAGATCCCACAAACACTGGAAAGCTAATGCCCAAATGGGAAGGACCATACAAGATCAAAGAAGTCCTCAGGCCAGGAACCTACAAGCTCCTGAACATGGATGGCTCAGAAGTCCCAAACGCTTGGCATGGACTAAGGCTAAGAAAATTCTACCATTAGGAGAACAAACAAAGCAACCAAAAATCTTGTAGAGCAACCAATTTTATTATCCTCCTATTTTGTATGAATGATTAATGAAAAACTTTTCCCCCTTTACATACTCTTCAAAACTAACCACTAGTCGGGACAAGCTATTAGTCAGGACTAGAGCAACCATTTTTACTTAGAATTAATTTTCTAACTAAAAGCCATCACTAGTCCGGACAAGCTATTAGTCAGGACTAGAGTACCCATTTTTACTTAGAATTAATTTTCTAACTAAAAGCCGCCACTAGTCCGGACAAACTATTAGTCAGGACTAGAGCAACCATTTTTACTTAGAATTAATTTTCTAACTAAAAGCCATCACTAGTCCGGACAAGCTATTAGACAGGACTAGAGCAACCATTTTTACTTAGAATTAATTTTCTAACTAAAAGCCGCCACTAGTCCGGACAAACTATTAGTCAGGACTAGAGCAACCATTTTTACTTAGAATTAATTTTCTAACTAAAAGCCATCACTAGTCCGGACATGAAATCAGTCAGGACTAGAGCAACCATTTTTACTTGGAATTAATTTTCTAAATAAAAGCCATCACTAGTCCGGACAAGCTATTAGTCAGGACTAGAGCAACCATTTTTACTTAAAATTAATTTTTTAACTAAAAGTCGCCACTAGTCCGGACAAACTATTAGTCAGGACTAGAGCAACCATTTTTACTTAGAATTAATTTTCTAACTAAAAGCCATCACTAGTCCGGACATGAAATCAGTCAGGACTAGAGCAACCATTTTTACTTAGAATTAATTTTCTAACTAAAAGCCATCACTAGTCCGGAAAAACTATTAGTCAGGACTAGAGTAACCATTTTTACTTAGAATTAATTTTCTAACCAAAAGCCATAACTAGTCCGGACAAGATATTAGTCAGGACTAGAGCAATCATTTTTACTTAGAATTAATTTTCTAACTAAAAGCCATCACTAGTCCGGACAAGCTATTAGTCAGGACTAGAGCAACCGTTTTTATTTAGAATTAATTTTCTAACTAAAAGCCACTAATAGTCCGGACAAGCAATTAGTCAGGACTAGTGCAACAATTTTTACTTGAAAAAATATTCTAAGGCAAAAACAAACTACAAAAACAAAGCAAAATGATAGCAAACATTGAAAAATTACCGGACTTGAATAAGCCCGGAGCAAAGTACGAATATTACAGATGTCAAAGTTATCAAACGTCTTCAAGAAAAATCAAATTTACAAATTCAAGACTCCGGAGCATTAGGAGGCAGGAAACTGGGACAGGGCCCGTCGAACGGCTCCGAATCCCCTAGCCCAAGCTCAAAATCTTCCTTTGCCTTGATAAACTCAGTAATAAAGCTGTCCCAGTCGGCTTCCGGATTGATCTTGATATTTCGCTCCGCCACCAACCAACAACGGGCTATCTCTGGAGCACCAGCATTGGCACGAGCTTTGTCATACTCTTCAGATCTCTTAAACTCCGCAATAACTTCAGACTCCGGATGCACAACAGACATCTGCCTCCGGAGCTCAGCCAATTCAGACTTCAGATTAGAAGATTCTTTTTCAGCACTCTTAGCCCGGATCCTGAAATCATCAAGCTTCTGGTACAGGCCGGAGAGAGAGGTGTCCTTAACAATGATCTGGTCCCGGAGTCTGCTAATTTCAGAATCCTTATCAGCAATAGCAGTCCGAGAACTTTTCAGCTCATTATAAGCTAGCGAAGCTGATCCAGCCATATACCCACCCAACTGCAAAAAATAGGAAAACTTAGAAAATATTCTAAGGTAAACAAAAACAAGAAACAAGAAGAAAACATACCTGACCCCAGAGCCGGGAACACTCCTTCATAGTTGCATCGAATCCGGACTGATTCATCCTTCTCCAATCAGCTTGAGTAGGAATCCCAGCCATGAAACGAGCAACTTTCTCCTCCAGCCCCGAACAACTGGCATCCAGACTCTCTTCATCAACAGTCTTTCCTTTACCAGCCCCGGACCCAGAACCGGCTTCAAAATTTTCGGCCCGGGGAGGCTTACTTCCAAGGGTGCGAAGCCTCTTCCTCCTTCTCCCAGAATCACCACCCGGAGCCTCGCCTATAGGACCAAGGTCCTCAAGATTAGCAAACTCATCTCCCATTTCAACCTCAGCATCTAGCTCCGGACCAGGATGATTCACATCAACTTCAGGTTCTGGTATCGGAACCGCATTACTCTGGGATCCCTCCTCCACAGAGGCGTTAGATCCGGACCCACCATCAGCAGTCTTCTTGGGCAACTTGAAAGCCTTACCAAGACCTTTCAATGCATCACTGTATGCAGAAGACGACATGTCCGGATTGTAGTGTGGCAAACCAATAAACAACCAAGGCAGATGAAAAAATATGATAAATATAAGAGAGGCCCGGACAAGAAGGAAACTACTTACAACCTAATCTATGCATAGTTCTATGATTCATAAAAGTGTCTCGGGTCATTTGGAAACCCAGAGATTTACAAAATGCAAAAATTAACCGTATAGCTTCACCCCGGAGTACATCCCTACGGAAATAAGTCCGGACTCCTTCCAAAGCAATATGGGGAAGATAATACAAGTCTAAGCCCCAGATCATGATCAACTCTCCATTCCAGTACTTCAGCGAAGATTGCTGGATAACAGGCCTGTAGGAGCCACCATAGCCGCACTCCGGAGCCCGGAACCAAAGTTCATATAGAGGGAACTGACTGGACCGGACCAGATGAAAAATATGATGCCATAACTTGAACGTGGGTTGCACCTTGAACTGATTGCAAGTAGCAATGAACCAGGTCATCCACTTTATACCATTAGGGGTTATCTGCATCGGAGAGACCTTGTACATATATTTACACAGATGCTTCAGGAACAAATGCCAATGAGGATTCCATCCGGACCGGAGATACTCCAGCCACACCGGAACAAACCCATCAGCCGGCCTATGATGAGCCCTCTCGTCTGGAGTCGGCCACCTCCACTCATTCCGGCGGTCCAACTGAAAAGTAGCCCGGACCGCAGAATCCTGAGCCGCGTGATCCAGGCCAGCATACTCATCCTTGAGCTCATAGTGCTCCTTAGCCACTATGCTATCGGCAAACTTCCTATCAAACGCCTCCCTATCATAAGGTCCCGGACCAGCGTTTTGCTTCCTAGCATATCCGGACCTAATGCTCCTATAATAAAAGCTATCTTCTATTTCCTCACTCTTACTAACAAAGTACCCCAGATTCTCCACCCACAGACCCTCCGGACTGCAAGGTACCTTTCTCGAAGAAATTTTAGCAACTGAAAGCTTTGTTATGGCCTCAGAGTCCGAAGTGGAAGCCCTCTTCCCCATCCCAGCTCGTTCAAAATCAGCAGAAGACTCGAGATCAGAACTAGAGGGCCCCGGATAGCAAGTTATGTAAGATTTGGCACGCGCCTTAGTCCGGACCATAAACCTAAAACAAGTGATAAAGGTTAGTCTAAAAACCCTACAGTTTATTTATCTTCAAAGCTAGATGGTCCGGACTACCCTATGTTCAATTTTATTACAAGTTAAAAGCGAACAGTCCGAAGACCCAATCCAAAAGAAAACAAAAAACCACAACTAAACAGACGCTCCGGACTGCAAAACCCCGAAGCTAAACAAACAAACCTAGCCTATTACTCCGAACTCAGATGTCACAATAACACAAAAACAACAACCAACTATAAACTCCAAATATAAAATCATTAGTCCGGACTAGGTAACCAAGTCCGGACCCAACCAAAAAACCCTAATTCTAGAAACACTTACAAAACAAAATCAAACACCAAAATAAAACACAACCACATATAGATACATATACACGAACACAAACACAACAATTCAACAACAACCAAACATAGAAACACAAAAACACAACAAAAGCAACATATGAATCAATCGGAAAACAGAATAGAGAATGAAGCTTACAAGACAGAGATAACGGAGTGATTGGGGATGACCAAGCAACAATCACGAACCTCCACGGACTCCTGTAAAAAATGGCGACAACGACAAAAATAGCAAAGAGAAAGAAGAAAATAAGAAGTAGAACAAGCAAAGAAAACCAAAGGTAAAAAAGAAAAGTGAGGAAGCAGGGGCGCCTTTTATAGGCGTGGTGAATACAAAAGGGTCACGCCACGTGGCAACATCCTGACCACCCATCACACACGGTTATTAATGAAGAGTCATTATTACAGCACGTCTTTTGAAAAAAGACAACTATAACAATTCAAATTATTGGGGGAAAATACCAAAAAATGTTTTAACTTCCGAGTCCGAACTCCACCACTCAGCGCAAGCCAGACTGAGGGGCAAGAAAAGCTCAGCCCTTTCCAAATACAACCTTAGTCCTGATTTTCCGAACTCAGCGCAATCCGGACTGGGGGGCAAGAAAAGCTCAACTCATTAAAAAGCCAACCGTCTTAGTCCTGATTTGCCGAACTCAGCGCAATCTGGACTGGAGGGCAAGAAAAGCTCAACTCCTTAAAACGCCAACCGCCTTAGTCCTGATTCGCCTAACCCAACGCAATCCGGAATGGGGGGCAAGAAAAGCTCAACTCCTTACAAGACCAACCACTTTAGTCCTGATTAGCCGAACTCAGCGCAATCCGGACTGGGGGCAAGAAAACCTCAACTCCTTAAAAAGCCAAACGCCTTAGTCCTGATTTGCCGAACTCAACGCAATCCGGACTGGGGACCAAGAAAAGCTCAACTCCTGACAAAGAAAACCACCTTAGTCCTGATTCGCCAAACTCAGCGCAATCCGGACTGGGGGCAAGAAAAGCTCAACTCCTGACAAGGCCAACCGTTTTAGTCCTGATTCACCGAACTCAGCACAATCCGGACAGGAGGGCAAGAAAAACTCAACTCCTGACAAGGACAACCACATTAGTCCTGATTCGCCGAACTCAACGCAATCAAGACTGGGAGGCAAGAAAAGCTCAACTCCTGACAAGGACAACCACCTTAGTCCTGATTTGCCGAACTCAGCACAACCCGGACTGGGGGGCATGAAAAGCTCAAATTCCTCTAACAAAACAATCAAAAGCCCATGTTCAACAAACAAACCCAAATTCACTCCCCCATCCAGAAAATTTGCATAAGGGAGTGGGGGGCATATGATAGTATATATAGCTCCTAGAAGGACTACTCCTAGGCCTTCAACTCTATACAGCTCTTAGAAGGACTACTCCTAAGCTCCTAACTCCATATAACTCCTGGAAGGGCTACTCCCAGGCCCCTAACCCCACGCAGCTCCTGGAAGGAGTAGTCCCGCGCACTACCACTCCTAACCAGCTCAGTCCCGAAAGCCTAACCTTGGTGGATCCCAGCACGTGAGACGTTGGCCCAGGTACATGATGGGGACAACTGTCACACATCAATTATGGGAATAATCAGGGCACGTGTCAGAGGATCCTCAGAACATTCCTCAGCCAGTCCCGCACTGACACGTGTAAAGCATCCACTCCAGCCAGGTGTCCTCCGCCCCAGAACCAATGGCTATGATCAAAAGGTACCAACCCCAAAACCTTACCCTTGGGCTATAAATAGCCCAAGAAGGTGAGGTTTTGGGGTTAATCATTCTTTCACACTCATATACACACAGCCACCTTGCATTCATATTAATCTTCATCTTCCCAAAAAACTAGTTCTTACTCTCACGCCGGAGGTGCCGCGGGACTCCAACCCCCCTTCCGGTGTTGTTTTGTAGGAACCCAACCACAGCTACACCTCTACAACGACGAAGGATCCAGGACGGCGTCGAAGGAGCAGCCCCGCCACCAGGAGTTATCAATTCCCAGTCTTATTACATGCATGTTTTAGGATACTAATTTCCAAATTTTCTGATATATTGCAAGATGAAAGTTTTGGATCCACCTTGTGTAATTGACGACAACCCAGGGTTCAAGGAAGTACTGACGAGGAGTAGTCTGTTATGCAGCTGAGAGCAGTACTGAACTGGTCGTATCATTAGTTATTGTGTTTTGCTGTCTGAATGTTCATGTTGATCTGGATGTTATGTTTTTTTGGGCATGTTTTTTAATATATTTGAACTTGTTCTATGTTGCTATGTTCTGTTTTTTTGTTTGTGGTCATGTTTTATTTAAATCATTTGATATATTAATATTATACTCATTAACAAGTATAAATTATTTCTGCCTTAGGTTTTCTTTTTCACATCTTTTCATTTCTGCATTAAGCACATGTTACAGATATAACTGTCAAGTAACACATAAACACTGTGATAATTTTTATTTTATTTTATGCCTGATGGTTATAAACGGAAAGAATGATAACAAATAAGATATATATACACTTATATAGGTCAATTAAGTGTAAAAAATATTTTATTTTTTAAAAATTAATTTTTAGAATAAAATTTAAAATGTATCCCTAAAATTTATTTTATACCTATATTTTTTATATTTTTAATTCTTTTATTCCCTCCATGTGTATACTAAAAATGTGCCACTGTTTGTTTCTCAGTTTGGTCAAGTTTGCGTGAGTTGCAGTTAACCTATGGCCCTCACTCCCTTCTAAACTCATAATATTTTTGAGAGAAAGAGTAAATAAAATCAAAGTTGTTTAGCATTACTATTAACATGGCCCTGTATTCATTTTACTATTATCAAATTTTGTTCATTCAAATTATATTTTGCCTACCACCAAATTATATATACATGATATTGTTATATATATCCAGGTGTTTGTAAAATTATGTTAATTTATGTTGTAAAATTATGTTAATTTATGTTAAAATTCTTTCAGTTGCATTATTGTGTCAATTGTGAAAATATATGGGAGGATACTATAAATTGTAGATTGTGAATATTAACTATTTGTTGGAAACGTGATGGACTTAAAATAAAAAACTTTGATTTAAATTATTGCACTAGCAACACAAGAACACTATTTATTTTGTTGACTAATAAAAGTACACTATATATATATTGATGTTTACACACATAGTCAGGCTACATAAGCTTTATTTATACTAAGTCTACAATTGTTGAATTGAGCAGGTGTCTTCTATGTTTTGTTCAATACACGCATGACCACCTGCTGTCTCTTTTCTTCAGTTCATAGTTGAGTAATGCTTTTTATTTTCACTGCCTGCCTTTATTTTCTGCACTTCAATTAGTAGCCCAGCTAGCTAGCCACCCTTTTTAAAGGTAACTTATAAATACCCATGACACCTAGGTCTTCAACTTTGACTTCCACTGCCGTTGCTCTGTAAGTTTTTTCATAAGAAATTTTTAAACCAGCCTACCATATTTCCTGGGTTCATAATTACATACATATATAATGACCATCTTTCTCATATCAGATTCTATGCATAGTTTTCTTTTCCGATACTAGACTTTGTCTCTCACGTTAGCTGGTTCTTGCATGTATATTTGACCTCAGCCTGCTCTTTATTCAAATTAGGGTGGTGGAGAGTTTGAAATTCTAACACTCCCCCTCAAACTCGATTTTGCATTCCGAGTTTCATCTTCATTTTATGAAATATATCCGGCTTCAACGGTTTCGTAAATATATCTGCCAAAATTTTCTTCTGTCCTGTAGTGTACCAGCTCAACAAACAATTTTATCGTTCACCTGTTCTCGAATAAAATGATATTTAATGTTGATGTGCTTGCTCCGACTGTGTGACACCGGATTTTTTGCTAATGAAATAGCGGATTTATTGTCCACAAAAATAGTAACCGGTTCTTCCTTGACAAGATTTAACTCGCCCAAAATATAGCCTAACCACATAGCTTGATAGGCGCATGCTGCTGCTGCAATATACTCTGCCTCACATGTTGAGAGAGCAACCGTCTGTTGCTTTTTTGATGACCATGAAAATATCGCGGAACCGATATGAAAAGCATATCCCGAAGTGCTTTTCTCGTCATCCAAGTCACCACCATAATCACTATCTGAGTAGCCAACTAATTTTACATTTTGAGAATGAGAATAAAATAATCCATGACCAAATATACCTTTAATGTATCTCAAAATTCTTTTAGCTGCCATGAAGTGATCTTGCTTTGGTTTCTTCATGTACCTACTAACCAATCCAACTGCATACATAATATCTGGACGAGTAAAAGTTAGGTACCTCAGACTTCCAACCAAATTTTTGAACAATGTCGGATTTACCGACTCCCTTGTTGAATCAACTCTAAGCTTTATGCTCGGTTCTTCTGACGTGCTTATTGGCTTGCATTCCTCCATTCTGAACTTCTTTAAAATCTGCTCCGCATATTTTTTCAGCGACGTTAAAATCCCGTCTTTATTTTGCTTCACCTCGACTCCAAGAAAGTATGACATTTGACCAATATCTGTCATCTCAAATTCATTAGTCATAACTTTCTTAAAATCATCAAACATACCAGGATTATTTCCAATAAAGATCATATCGTCCACGTATAAGCAAACGATTATAATATCTCCCCCTGAATTTATTTTCGTGTAGAGGGCATGCTCGTATGGACTCTTCACGAAACCATTTCTCTGAAAATATTCATCAACCCTTGTATTCCATGCTCGCGGAGCTTGCTTCAAACCATATAAGGCTTTCTTCAGCCTGTAGACTTTGTTTTCCCGGCCTTTTTGAACATATCCGGAAGGCTGCTCAATATAGACTTCTTCTTCAAGATAACCGTTTAGGAATGCTGACTTCACGCCCATCTGAAAAATCTTCCACTGGTTCTGAGCTGCAATTACTGTCAGAAGTCGTATGGTATCAACTCTTGCAACTGGAGCGAATACCTCGTCATAGTCAATGCCATATCTCTGCCTGTAGCCTTTAGCCACCAACCTCGCCTTGTATTTCTCCACTTCTCCATCTTGATTCGTCTTGGTTTTATAGACCCACTTGACACCAATTGCTTTGTGTCCTTCTGGAAGATCTGTGAGCTCCCATGTATCATTCTTCTTGATTACGCCAATTTCTTCATCCATGGCTTTGTTCCATTTGCTTTCTTCAGAAGCTTCTTCAAATGTAATTGGATCACATTCATCCATTAAGCAAAATAAGGAATAATCAAAGGATATTTGTACCGGACTTGTAGCTTCGTAGATATTATCCAAACTCCGCATCTTTCGTGGTGCTCCCTCTGAACTGCTTCCTCCCGTGGATGGTGTCGATCCAGGAGTTTGTTGATTTAGACTTGGTGGAGGAGTTTGATCATCGTCTCCGTCATCTTCAATATTTTGGTTATCACCGTCATCGTCATCACCATTGAAAAATAAACCAGCAACTTTTCTTTCATCCTCGCTCCATCTCCAGTAATCTGATTCATCAAACTCAACATCTCGAGAAATGATTAATTTCTTCGTTAGGGGATTGTAGAGTCTGTACGCCTTGCTTCTTTTGTCATATCCGGTAAAGATGCATTTCTCGCCTTTATCATCCAGCTTCTTCCTTTTCTGATCAGGAACGCGGGCATAAGCAATACACCCAAAAATTCTGAGATGTCCAACTGATGGTTTGCTCCGGTTCCATGCTTCATTTGGAGTTTTATTTCTGACACTTTTTGTTGGACAACGATTCAACAAATAAACTGCACATAGAACGGCTTTGGCCCAAAAAGTTCTCGGAAAGTGCTTTGCTTTCACCATGCCCCTTGCCATGTCAAGAATAGTGCAATTCTTTCTTTCTGCAACGCCATTTTGTTGAAAAGTATAGGCTGTTGTCAACTGATGATTGATTCCATGTGCTCTACAAAAGCTTCTGAACAGATTAGAAGTATACTCGCCTCCTCTGTCTGATCTGAGTACCTTCAAATAATGACCACTTTGCTTTTCTGTCAGTGCTTTGAACTCCTTGAATTTATCAAGAGCCTCCGACTTTTCTTTGATGATATACACCCAACTTTTCCTGCTAAAATCATCAATAAAAGTTAAGTAATACCTATTACCTCCAAGTGATGAGATATCAAATGGACCAGCAATATCTGTGTGAACAATCTCCAATGGCCTCCTGGCTCTCCATGATTTTCCAACAGGAAAAATTTGTCGATGTTGCTTCCCTTTGATACATGCTTCACACAAATTTTCTGGCTCGTTGATTTTTGGCAAACCGTCCACCATTTTTGTATTTGACAATAATTTCAAGCCAGAAAATCCAAGATGACCAAATCTTAAATGCCATAACCACGAGTCATTTTTAATGACCAATTTCAAGCACTTCTGCACTTTTGTTTGCATATCAAGCGTAAACAAACGATTTTTTGACATCTCCACATTTGTAATCAATTCTCGAGCTTGATTTCTTATAATGAGGGAATTCTCCTACATCTGTATATTATATCCTTTCTCCACAAGCTGGCCAAGACTGATAATATTATTTTTCAATACAGGAATATAATAAACATCATTTATATATTTCTTTTCACCTTTCTTTGACATGATCGTGATGGTACCTTTTCCTTTCACCGGAATCTTTGAACAGTCACCAAAAGTAACTTCTCCGCTGATGGTGTCGTCTATCTCCGTGAATAATTCCTTATGACCAGTCATGTGATTACTGGCCCCTGAGTCAAGATACCAAACATTTTTCTTGCTTTCCTCGTCTCCTTTGTAAGTGAGGAACATAACAGTGCCAACATCTTTGTCTTCTTTTGCTGCTGCAAAATGACTTCTTTCTTCCACCTTTGGTGCTCTACACTCATAACTGAAGTGACCAAATTTATTACAATTATAACATTGAAATTGAGACTTGTCACCTTATGGATCTGAGGAAGGCATTCTGCCATAAAGTTTTCCCTTCAATCATTAACTATTTAAGTCACCACTTTTCAGATGATATTCATGTAGAAGTACTAATTGTGATTCCAAGATAGTTTAATACCATATTAAAATTTTAATCTTATGTTCTTCTTTTTGTGAATTTCAGGCAGGAACTGGTATAGCTGAACTTATAGCGCGTGAGATGTCGAAGCAGGTACTAACCTTTTACTATCCATGTCTACATATTTGATATTGGAGTTTGATTAAATTTCTTAACATTGTTTATTTCGATAAATTCTTGTAGACAAAAATTCCTTTGGAAGAGACACGTAAGAAGATCTGGCTCGTGGACTCGAAGGTAGGGAAATAACAATTCAACTGTTCTTGTACACAGTAGACTCGTAGTATTCACTGCAGTCAGTCATCAAAGATTGTCTTCCTAATAATGCATGTTACATGTTGGAGTATGAGTGGGTAGTCGTGTTCACTTTTGTGCACATAGCATGTGTATCTGAGTCCAGTTGTATGGATGCTCTTTCAGGGATTAATAGTTAGCCATCGCAAAGAATCCCTTCAACATTTCAAGAAACCATGGGCTCATGAACATGAACCTTGCACAACCCTAATTGATGCTGTCAAGGTCTGGTGTACTGTTCTCGTCTTCTGTATTTCGATTGGACAGTATTTAGTAGTATTGGATATTTCTTTTTAATGTTTTTGAAAGACAAGCTCGTCCTGGTCCCTTGTTTGATTTCTGATCTCTAATTTGATTTCGAGTTACTGTAGGCTATTAAGCCAACAGTCTTGATTGGAACATCAGGACAGGGGAAGACATTCACTAAAGAAGTTGTAGAGGCTATGGCTTCTTTCAATAAGGTCCTTTCTCCCCCTACCCCTTGGCATGTATCTCAATATAACATATTTTTTTATACAAGTATGTAAGTTCATGAGCCGATGAAATGCAGAAACCTCTTATTATGGCTCTCTCAAACCCAACCTCTCAAGCTGAGTGCACTGCTGAAGAAGCTTATAACTGGTCTGAGGTAAACAAAAGATGTTTTTCTTCCCTCCATGATATATTGATATGTATCCAACATTAGTTGATGTTATTTACTTCAAAGAAACTCATTGAACCAACAAAACCTTTATTCCTTATTACAGGGCCGCGCAGTGTTTGCCAGTGGAAGTCCATTTGACCCTGTGAAATACAATAACCAACTTTACATTCCTGGCCAGGTTCTATAAATTTATCTTGTACATTTTATATCAGTATTAGTTAGGACAAATTATATAAGCATAAAGGACTGAGATGTTTGGGTTCTCTTTGTTTTAAAGGCAAATAACGCATATATCTTTCCTGGACTTGGACTTGGTTTGGTTATGTCTGGTGCAATCCGCATGCACGATGAAATGCTTCTTGCAGCTTGTAAGTACTGACACTCCATTTATAGAACCATGGAATTACATGTTCTAAATATACCATAATTCTTCCTATTAATAGTGCTGACTACTGAACTATGAGTTGCCAAGTATAAACCATAATTGACATTTTGTTTACTAGATGCATGCTATGTCAGCTGAGTGACATAAAAGCTTATTATCTGTGATTTTTTTTAAACAGCTGAAGCTTTGGCCTGTCAAGTAACACAGGAACACTATGATAAGGGAATGACATTCCCGCCATTTTCTAATATCAGAACAATATCCGCTAACATTGCAGCTAAAGTTGCTGCTAAAGCATATGATCTTGGTTAGTATCTTTTGTATTATAGCTTTATCTATTGTCCATCTATTTGCCATCCTAAAACATAACAAATTTGATGTCTCACAGGCTTGGCAACACGTCTTCCTCGACCAGAAGATCTGGTCAAGTTTGCTGAAAGCTGCATGTATAGTCCCAACTATCACATTTACCGGTGAACTGTCAATTAACCTATGGCTCTTACCCTCTTATAACTAATAAAGTTCCTCGTGATCATGATGTTTGGTTTTCCTCTATGTTAAGGGAGCTTCTGTTCTTCAAACCTCTGTATGTAATAGTAATTCCTGGTTTTGTATTCTACATTTGGAACTTCTAAATAATCAGGAAACTAATGTGAATTTGGAATAATCATCGTACTCTTGTTTTATAATGTGTACTAATGTTGTATAGACAATCCCTCGTATGGTCGTACCTATGGCTTGAGCTTGTATGATTTGGTGACCAATTTGGGACCTCTAGCATTTTTCATATCAATTTTATCCCATATGCTCATTCTATTAAAATTTAGATAATTGTTGGACATGTGAAATTTTGATCATTCAAATTATATTTATTTTCACCTACCGCCAAATTATGCGTATGATATTGTTTTTTCTTGCAAAAGTGTTGATTTATATGAAGAATTTATTTGGAATAGTATTCCTACATGATCATCTCTAATGGTCCTTGGCTTAAACTTTAGACACATTTTGAATGATCATTTCTCGAATAATTCATCACCATTTTTAGAATGGAAGTTAGAATGCATAATATTCACATAACTCGAATGCGTCCTTTAATCACATCTTTATCGACACTTCTAAAATAAAAGTTAGAATGCATAATCTTCACACAACTTGAATGCGTACTTTAATCACATCTTAAATGGCTACTATTGATGAGTTTTTTATTTGTTAAATATTAATCCGCTAATTATAATGAGCGATAAGTGAATAATAATTCATAGAAGTAAATTGACTCGGCATCTTTTGTCTCCTTTTATTCAAGTTATTCAAACCCCTTTCCAAGTAAGGGATATCAAGTATTTATGGAGGATACCATGAAGAGCTTCGTGTATCCACAAGCTTCACGTACTAATTTAGCCCGCGCATATGGATTTCTGGTAATTGATAAAAATTCGGCGGCCTCCCATCCATGATGCCATCCGTCATAGTTGGAGGACAAGAACGCGCGGGCTATTTTATAATTTTTTTAAAAAATATTTTATTGGGAAATTTTCAATGAATATTTTAAATTTGTTTCTTTGTTGTAGAAGTTAATTTTTATTTTATTGTTTATTTTCCTCTGTGAAGTTATATAAAATTGTAGTTCTAATTTATATTTGAATATGTTTGGATAAATAAGAATCACCTTTATTTCTTATAATTTAGCATACAGATTTCACAGTAAAGGATCTATTCAACAATCGTAATTTTAATGAATAAAAATATTAACTTAATTAATCTGATTATATTTTCATTAAATTGTACTTCATTTTCTAAAAATCATAAAAAATTATAATCGCCTCGTGAAAATTATAAACCTTATTTACGAATGCACCTTAAAGTGGTATGTGTGACTTTTTGCTATTTAAGTAATGGGATTAAAAATACATATACGTTCCTAGTCAAAAATCTCCGGGTGTTATGACTCATCATTTATTTAAAATTTGGGGATCAAATGAGCCACAAAAAAGTTTTTTGTTTCTTGCGTAATGATTAACACTTAGTCGTACTAAAAATCTTAAATTGGTAGATACGATTAACAACAAATATAAGTAATACTAATATCAACATCAATAATAAATATTTAAATTAAATAAATGGGAGTGAGATAATTTGAACTTGAGTCCGTCCTAAACAGAGAGGAAGGAGCATAATTTAGAGATAAAATAAAGAATGAAAAAAAGTTGGATCAATCTCCCAACTCCTCAAGTGCTCCAAATGCAAAGTAAGAAAAAATATGGAGGAACTTGAAAACTTTTTTTTAAATACGACGTGTCTAATTATATGAACCTGTAAAATTAATAAAATAAAATAGACGTTTATATATTTGCCATCAACACATTTTTTAAATAAGTCAAGCTTTGATCTGTTAATTTACTTAATTAACACATGACCAATATGATAAAAGAATAATATTAAAGTTAAACGTCAATGTTAAAGTTGCTACTCTAATTAAAACCATCTTAAAGTTACTATTAAAGATATGATCTTGGTATAATATTTATCTCTACTAAAAGTTGTTACTAAAAATATGACCTTCTGTATGTATTTTTCGTGTTTTGAATTTGAAACACATTAATTTACATTATATTGTTATTTATATGTAGTGTTTGTCAAGTATTGTCATTTATAATAAATTAAATCGATTGTTAAAAATTAGAACTAGAACTACTGATATATTGGAGGATACTAAAAAATATATAATAATGATAAATTAAAAATATTATTTTATGACGATAAGTGTTTATTAAATAATAGCATAGTCAATAAGGATAAAGTAGAAGCTATTGATTACAAATGTAATGGGTCAGAACTCGCATGTATTTGATTTTTAATTGAAAATTTGTTTATTAAAAAAATATTGTAAACTCTTTTACCTATTGATATATGTGCAAATCGAAATAATTATGATATTTGCAAAAATTTTAATGAAATATTTTAGTACTTACAAATTTAACATTAGAAATTTTATTTCAAAAATTCATTTTTGCAATAGCATACGTAAAAAAATGTGGAAAATAAATAGAAGTGGACTACTTTGGGGACTTTTTTTCTTTGAAATAGATAAACTTATGTTCTTGTCGGGCTTAGCCCAATGAAAAAGAAGATTAACCCCTAAGCGCTATAATATACTAGGGTAACTTATTATTTTTCTATTTAATACTTAAATTGTTAAGAATTTTACATTTGTCTTGATTTTATAATATACTAGGTAACAACCAAAGCACTATGATTGTGAAACAATTTTATTGTGCATAATAATATTATCTAATTTTTCTATTTAATACTTAAATTGTTAAGGATTTTACATTTGTCTTGATTTTATAATATACTAGCTAACAACCAAAGCACTATGATTGTGAAACAATTTTATTGTGCATAATAATTTTATCTATGTTGGGCTTTGCTGAGCATGCCTAACTTTGGGCCGAGCCCGCACGGGTTTGTTTTTGGGCACCTCCCAAAAGGCCTCATACTAATTGGAATTATCTGGCTGCTTATATTCTAGCAAACTGCCCCTCCCACAAACGATGTGGGACAACTCCTAATAATCTCCCCCTTCACACATCGGGCCCGACACCTGCCGATTCTGCCTCCTGATTGTGTGATCTGGCTCCCCCTTGACCCATACTGGAAGTCCATCTGGCTATCTGCTCCCTCTAGGCCCAAATTAGAAGATCCACCTGCCTTTTACTTGAGCCCATTCTGGGGCAAGCCCATCTGCCTCTTCCTAGGTCACTTCTGAAGTCATCTGAGATTGTTACAGACCGTTATAACTATAGCTCTGATACCATTTGTTGGGCTTTCTGAGCAAGCCTAACTCCACATTAGTATGATATTGTCCGCTTTGGGCCGAGCCCGCACGGATTTGTTTTTGGGCACCTCCCAAAAGGCCTCATAATAATTGGAGTTATCTGGCTGCTTATATTCTAGCAAACTGCCCCTCCCACAAACGATGTGGGACAACTCCTAACAATCAGCTTGAGTAGGAATCCCAGCCATGAAACGAGCAACTTTCTCCTCCAGCCCCAAACAACTGGTATCCGGACTCTCTTCATCAACAGTCTTTCCTTTACCAGCCCCGGACCCAGAACCGGCTTCAAAATTTTCGGCCCGGGGAGGCTTACTTCCAAGGGTGCGAAGCCTCTTCCTCCTTCTCCCAGAATCACCACCCGGAGCCTCGCCTATAGGACCAAGGTCCTCAAGATTAGCAAACTCATCTCCCATTTCAACCTCAGCATCTAGCTCCGGACCAGGATGATTCACATCAACTTTAGGTTCTGGTATCGGAACCGCATTACTCTGGGATCCCTCCTCCACAGAGGCGTTAGATCCGGACCCACCATCAGCAGTCTTCTTGGGCAACTTGAAAGCCTTACCAAGACCTTTCAATGCATCACTGTATGCAGAAGACGACATGTCCGGATTGTAGTGTGGCAAACCAATAAACAACCAAGGCAGATGAAAAAATATGATAAATATAAGAGAGGCCCGGACAAGAAGGAAACTACTTACAACCTAATCTATGCATAGTTCTATGATTCATAAAAGTGTCTCGGGTCATTTGGAAACCCAGAGATTTACAAAATACAAAAATTAACCGTATAGCTTCACCCTGGAGTACATCCCTACGGAAATAAGTCCAGACTCCTTCTGAAGCAATATGGGGAAGATAATACAAGTCTAAGCCCCAGAGCATGATCAACTCTCCATTCCAGTACTTCAGCGAAGATTGCTGGATAACAGGCCTGTAGGAGCCACCATAGCCGCACTCCGGAGCCCGGAACCGAAGTTCATATAGAGGGAACTGACTGGACCGGACCAGATGAAAAATATGATGCCATAACTTGAATGTGGGTTGCACCTTGAACTGATTGCAAGTAGCAATGAACCAGGTCATCCACTTTATACCATTAGGGGTTATCTGCATCGGAGAGACCTTGTACATATATTTACACAGATGTTTCAGGAACAAATGCCAATGAGGATTCCATCCAGACCGGAGATACTCCAGCCACACTGGAACAAACCCATCAGCCGGCCTATGATGAGCCCTCTCGTCTGGAGTCGGCCACCTCCACTCATTCCGGCGGTCCAACTGAAAAGTAGCCCAGACCGCAGAATCCTGAGCCGCGTGATCCGGGCCAGCATACTCATCCTTGAGCTCATAGTGCTCCTTAGCCACTATGCTATCGGCAAACTTCCTATCAAACGCCTCCCTATCGTAAGGTCCCGGACCAGCGTTTTGCTGCCTAGCATATCCGGACCTAATGCTCCTATAATAAAAGCTATCTTCTATTTCCTCACTCTTACTAACAAAGTACCCCAGATTCTCCACCCACAGACCCTCCGGACTGCAAGGTACCTTTCTCGAAGAAATCTTAGCAACTGAAAGCTTTGTTATGGCCTCAGAGTCCGAAGTGGAAGCCCTCTTCCCCATCCCAGCTCGTTCAAAATCAGCAGAAGACTCGAGATCAGAACTAGAGGGCCCCGGATAGCAAGTTATGTAAGATTTGGCACGCGCCTTAGTCCGGACCATAAACCTAAAACAAGTGATAAAGGTTAGTCTAAAAACCCTACAGTTTATTTATCTTCAAAGCTAGATGGTCCGGACTACCCTATGTTCAATTTTATTACAAGTTAAAAGCGAACAGTCCGAAGACCCAATCCAAAAGAAAACAAAAAACCACAACTAAACAGACGCTCCGGACTGCAAAACCCCGAAGCTAAACAAACAAACCTAGCCTATTACTCCGAACTCAGATGTCACAATAACACAAAAACAGCAACCAATTACAAACTCCAAATATAAAATCATTAGTCCGGACTAGGTAACCAAGTCCGGACCCAACCAAAAAACCCTAATTCTAGAAACACTTACAAAACAAAATCAAACACCAAAATAAAACACAACCACATATAGATACATATACACGAACACAAACACAACAATTCAACAACAACCAAACATAGAAACACAAAAACACAACAAAAGCAACATATGAATCAATCGGAAAACAGAATAGAGAATGAAGCTTACAAGACAGAGATAACGGAGTGATTGGGGATGACCAAGCAACAATCACGAACCTCCACGGACTCCTGTAAAAAATGGCGACAACGGCAAAAACAGCAAAGAGAAAGAAGAAAATAAGAAGTAGAACAAGCAAAGAAAACCAAAGGTAAAAAAGAAAAGTGAGGAAGCAGGGGCACCTTTTATAGGCGTGGTGAATACAAAAGGGTCATGCCACGTGGCAACATCCTGACCACCCATCACACACGGTTATTAATGAAGAGTCATTATTACAGCACGTCTTTTGAAAAAAGACAACTATAACAATTCAAATTATTGGGGGAAAATACCAAAAAATGTTTTAACTTCCGAGTCCGAACTCCACCACTCAGCGCAAGCCAGACTGAGGGGCAAGAAAAGTTCAGCCCTTTCCAAATACAACCTTAGTCCTGATTTTCCGAACTCAGCGCAATCCGGACTGGGGGGCAAGAAAAGCTCAACTCATTAAAAAGCCAACCGTCTTAGTCCTGATTTGCCGAACTCAGCGCAATCTGGACTGGAGGGCAAGAAAAGCTCAACTCCTTAAAACCCAACCGCCTTAGTCCTGATTCGCCTAACCCAACGCAATCCGGAATGGGGGGCAAGAAAAGCTCAACTCCTGACAAGACCAACCACTTTAGTCCTGATTAGCCGAACTCAGCGCAATCCGGACTGGGGGCAAGAAAACCTCAACTCCTTAAAAAGCCAAACGCCTTAGTCCTGATTTGCCGAACTCAACGCAATCCGGACTGGGGACCAAGAAAAGCTCAACTCCTGACAAAGAAAACCACCTTAGTCCTGATTCGCCAAACTCAGCGCAATCCGGACTGGGGGGCAAGAAAAGCTCAACTCCTGACAAGGCCAACCGTTTTAGTCCTGATTCACCGAACTCAGCACAATCCGGACAGGAGGGCAAGAAAAACTCAACTCCTAACAAGGACAACCACATTAGTCCTGATTCGCCGAACTCAACGCAATCCAGACTGGGAGGCAAGAAAAGCTCAACTCCTGACAAGGACAACCACCTTAGTCCTGATTTGCCGAACTCATCACAACCCAGACTGGGGGGCATGAAAAGCTCAAATTCCTCTAAGAAAACAATCAAAAGCCCATGTTCAACAAACAAACCCAAATTCACTCCCCCATCCAGAAAATCTGCATAAGGGAGTGGGGGCATATGATAGTATATATAGCTCCTAGAAGGACTACTCCTAGGCCTTCAACTCTATACAGCTCCTAGAAGGACTACTCCTAAGCTCCTAACTCCATATAACTCCTGGAAGGGCTACTCCCAGGCCCCTAACCCCACGCAGCTCCTGGAAGGAGTAGTCCCGCGCACTACCACTCCTAACCAGCTCAGTCCCGAAAGCCTAACCTTGGTGGATCCCAGCACGTGAGACGTTGGCCCAGGTACATGATGGGGACAACTGTCACACATCAATCATGGGAATAATCAGGGCACGTGTCAGAGGATCCTCAGAACATTCCTCAGCCAGTCCCGCACTGACACGTGTAAAGCATCCACTCTAGCCAGGTGTCCTCCGCCCCAGAACCAATGGCTATGATCAAAAGGTACCAACCCCAAAACCTTACCCTTGGGCTATAAATAGCCCAAGAAGGTGAGGTTTTGGGGTTAATCATTCTTTCACACTCATATACACACAGCCACCTTGCATTCATATTAATCTTCATCTTCCCAAAAAACTAGTTCTTACTCTCACGCCGGAGGCGCCGCGGGACTCCAACCCCCCTTCCGGTGTTGTTTTGTAGGAACCCAACCACAGCTACACCTCTACAACGGCGAAGGATCCAGGACGGCGTCGAAGGAGCAGCCCCGCCACCAGGAGTTATCAATTCCCAGTCTTATTACATACATGTTTTAGGATACTAATTTCCAAATTTTCTGATATATTGCAAGATGAAAGTTTTGGATCCACCTTGTGTAATTGACGACAACCCAGGGTTCAAGGAAGTACTGACGAGGAGTAGTCTGTTATGCAGCTGAGAGCAGTACTGAACTGGTCGTATCATTAGTTATTGTGTTTTGCTGTCTGAATGTTCATGTTGATCTGGATGTTATGTTTTTTTGGGCATGTTTTTTAATATATTTGAACTTGTTCTATGTTGCTATGTTCTGTTTTTTTGTTTGTGGTCATGTTTTATTTAAATCATTTGATATATTAATATTATACTCATTAACAAGTATAAATTATTTCTGCCTTAGGTTTTCTTTTTCACATCTTTCCATTTCTGCATTAAGCACATGTTACAGATATAACTGTCAAGTAACACATAAACACTGTGATAATTTTTATTTTATTTTATGCCTGATGGTTATAAACGGAAAGAATGATAACAAATAAGATATATATACACTTATATAGGTCAATTAAGTGTAAAAAATATTTTATTTTTTAAAAATTAATTTTTAGAATAAAATTTAAAATGTATCCCTAAAATTTATTTTATACCTATATTTTTTATATTTTTAATTCTTTTATTCCCTCCATGTGTATACTAAAAATGTGCCACTGTTTGTTTCTCAGTTTGGTCAGGTCAAGTTTGCGTGAGTTGCAGTTAACCTATGGCCCTCACTCCCTTCTAAACTCATAATATTTTTGAGAGAGAGAGTAAATAAAATCAAAGTTGTTTAGCATTACTATTAACATGGCCCTGTATTCATTTTACTATTATCAAATTTTGTTCATTCAAATTATATTTTGCCTACCACCAAATTATATATACATGATATTGTTATATATATCCAGGTGTTTGTAAAATTATGTTAATTTATGTTGTAAAATTATGTTAATTTATGTTAAAATTCTTTCAGTTGCATTATTGTGTCAATTGTGAAAATATATGGGAGGATACTATAAATTGTAGATTGTGAATATTAACTATTTGTTGGAAACGTGATGGACTTAAAATAAAAAACTTTGATTTAAATTATTGCACTAGCAACACAAGAACACTATTTATTTTGTTGACTAATAAAAGTACACTATATATATATTGATGTTTACACACATAGTCAGGCTACATAAGCTTTATTTATACTAAGTCTACAATTGTTGAATTGAGCAGGTGTCTTCTATGTTTTGTTCAATACACGCATGACCACCTACTGTCTCTTTTCTTCAGTTCATAGTTGAGTAATGCTTTTTATTTTCACTGCCTGCCTTTATTTTCTGCACTTCAATTAGTAGCCCAGCTGGCTAGCCACCCTTTTTAAAGGTAACTTATAAATACCCATGACACCTAGGTCTTCAACTTTAACTTCCACTGCCGTTGCTCTGTAAGTTTTTTCATAAGAAATTTTTAAACCAGCCTACCATATTTCCTGGGTTCATAATTACATACATATATAATGACCATCTTTCTCATATCAGATTCTATGCATAGTTTTCTTTTCCGATACTAGACTTTGTCTCTCACGTTAGCTGGTTCTTGCATGTATATTTGACCTCAGCCTGCTCTTTATTCAAATTAGGGTGGTGGAGAGTTTGAAATTCTAACACTCCCCCTCAAACTCGATTTTGCATTCCGAGTTTCATCTTCATTTTATGAAATATATCCGGCTTCAACGGTTTCGTAAATATATCTGCCAAAATTTTCTTCTGTCCTGTAGTGTACCACCTCAACAAACAATTTTATCGTTCACCTGTTCTCGAATAAAATGATATTTAATGTTGATGTGCTTGCTCCGACTGTGTGACACCGGATTTTTTGCTAATGAAATAGCGGATTTAT
This sequence comes from Apium graveolens, assembly GCF_009905375.1. Classification (NCBI taxonomy): domain Eukaryota; kingdom Viridiplantae; phylum Streptophyta; class Magnoliopsida; order Apiales; family Apiaceae; genus Apium; species Apium graveolens. The sequence goes on along the minus strand of NC_133654.1, from coordinate 12,668,362 downwards.
TGTCCACAAAAATAGTAACCGGTTCTTCCTTGACAAGATTTAACTCGCCCAAAATATAGCCTAACCACATAGCTTGATAGGCGCATGCTGCTGCTGCAATATACTCTGCCTCACATGTTGAGAGAGCAACCGTCTGTTGCTTTTTTGATGACCATGAAAATATCACGGAACCGATATGAAAAGCATATCCCGAAGTGCTTTTCTCGTCATCCAAGTCACCACCATAATCACTATCTGAGTAGCCAACTAATTTTACATTTTGAGAATGAGAATAAAATAATCCATGACCAAATGTACCTTTAATGTATCTCAAAATTCTTTTAGCTGCCATGAAGTGATCTTGCTTTGGTTTCTTCATGTACCTACTAACCAATCCAACTGTATACATAATATCTGGACGAGTAAAAGTTAGGTACCTCAGACTTCCAACCAAATTTTTGAACAATGTCGGATTTACCGACTCCCTTGTTGAATCAACTCTAAGCTTTATGCTCGGTTCTTCTGACGTGCTTATTGGCTTGCATTCCTCCATTCTGAACTTCTTTAAAATCTGCTCCGCATATTTTTTCAGCGACGTTAAAATCCCGTCTTTATTTTGCTTCACCTCGACTCCAAGAAAGTATGACATTTGACCAATATCTGTCATCTCAAATTCATTAGTCATAACTTTCTTAAAATCATCAAACATACCAGGATTATTTCCAATAAAGATCATATCGTCCACGTATAAGCAAATGATTATAATATCTCCCCCTGAATTTATTTTCGTGTAGAGGGCATGCTCGTATGGACTCTTCACGAAACCATTTCTCTGAAAATATTCATCAACCCTTGTATTCCATGCTCGCGGAGCTTGCTTCAAACCATATAAGGCTTTCTTCAGCCTGTAGACTTTGTTTTCCCGGCCTTTTTGAACATATCCGGAAGGCTGCTCAATATAGACTTCTTCTTCAAGATAACCGTTTAGGAATGCTGACTTCACGCCCATCTGAAAAATCTTCCACTGGTTCTGAGCTGCAATTACTGTCAGAAGTCGTATGGTATCAACTCTTGTAACTGGAGCGAATACCTCGTCATAGTCAATACCATATCTCTGCTTGTAGCCTTTAGCCACCAACCTCGCCTTGTATTTCTCCACTTCTCCATCTTGATTCGTCTTGGTTTTATAGACCCACTTGACACCAATTGCTTTGTGTCCTTCTGGAAGATATGTGAGCTCCCATGTATCATTCTTCTTGATTACGCCAATTTCTTCATCCATGGCTTTGTTCCATTTGCTTTCTTCAGAAGCTTCTTCAAATGTAATTGGATCACATTCACCCATTAAGCAAAATAAGGAATAATCAAAGGATATTTGTACCAGACTTGTAGCTTCGTAGATATTATCCAAACTCTGCATCTTTCGTGGTGCTCCCTCTGAACTGCTTCCTCCCGTGGATGGTGTCGATCCAGGAGTTTGTTGATTTAGACTTGGTGGAGGAGTTTGATCATCGTCTCCGTCATCTTCAATATTTTGGTTATCACCGTCATCGTCATCACCATTGAAAAATAAACCAGCAACTTTTCTTTCATCCTCGCTCCATCTCCAGTAATCTGATTCATCAAACTCAACATCTCGAGAAATGATTAATTTCTTCGTTAGGGGATTGTAGAGTCTGTACGCCTTGCTTCTTTTGTCATATCCGGTAAAGATGCATTTCTCGCCTTTATCATCCAGCTTCTTCCTTTTCTGATCAGGAACGTGGGCATAAGCAATACACCCAAAAATTCTGAGATGTCCAACTGATGGTTTGCTCCCGTTCCATGCTTCATTTGGAGTTTTATTTCTGACACTTTTTGTTGGACAACGATTCAACAAATAAACTGCACATAGAACGGCTTTGGCCCAAAAAGTTCTCGGCAAGTGCTTTGCTTTCACCATGCCCCTTGCCATGTCAAGAATAGTGCAATTCTTTCTTTCTGCAACGCCATTTTGTTGAAAAGTATAGGCTGTTGTCAACTGATGATTGATTCCATGTGCTCTACAAAAGCTTCTAAACAGATTAGAAGTATACTCGCCTCCTCTGTCTGATCTGAGTACCTTCAAATAATGACCACTTTGCTTTTCTGTCAGTGCTTTGAACTCCTTGAATTTATCAAGAGCCTCCGACTTTTCTTTGATGATATACACCCAACTTTTCCTGCTAAAATCATCAATAAAAGTTAAGTAATACCTATTACCTCCAAGTGATGAGATATCAAATGGACCAGCAATATCTGTGTGAACAATCTCCAATGGCCTCCTGGCTCTCCATGATTTTCCAACAGGAAAAATTTGTCGATGTTGCTTCCCTTTGATACATGCTTCACACAAATTTTCTGGCTCGTTGATTTTTGGCAAACCGTCCACCATTTTTGTATTTGACAATAATTTCAAGCCAGAAAATCCAAGATGACCAAATCTTAAATGCCATAACCACGAGTCATTTTTAATGACCAATTTCAAGCACTTCTGCACTTTTGTTTGCATATCAAGCGTAAACAAACGATTTTTTGACATCTCCACATTTGTAATCAATACTCGAGCTTGATTTCTTATAATGAGGGAATTCTCCTGCATCTGTATATTATATCCTTTCTCCACAAGCTGGCCAAGACTGATAATATTATTTTTCAATACAGGAATATAATAAACATCATTTATATATTTCTTTTCACCTTTCTTTGACATGATCGTGATGGTACCTTTTCCTTTCACCGGAATCTTTGAACAGTCACCAAAAGTAACTTCTCCGCTGATGGTGTCGTCTATCTCCGTGAATAATTCCTTATGACCAGTCATGTGATTACTGGCCCCTCAGTCAAGATACCAAACATTTTTCTTGCTTTCCTCGTCTCCTTTGTAAGTGAGGAACATAACAGTGCCAACATCTTTGTCTTCTTTTGCTGCTGCAAAATGACTTCTTTCTTCCACCTTTGGTGCTCTACACTCATAACTGAAATGACCAAATTTATTACAATTATAACATTGAAATTGAGACTTGTCACCTCGTTGTTGAAATCCGCCTCTTCCACGACCTCTGAAATTTTGACTACGACCAGATGGTTGATAACCTTCAGAATTCTGGCCTCTGTTAAAAGGCTGCCTTTCACCTCCTCGTCTACCACGGTAGCCACCACTATAGCCACCTCTGCCACGTACAGAACTGCTACTGCCAGAACTGTCACCGATGGATACTTTACTTTGCAATGCCTTCTCCAAATGGCTTGCATCATCATACTGGTTCATACGCTGCTCGTGGGCTTGAAGATAACCTACGAGCTCGTCAATGGAAATTGTAGATAGATCTTTTGACTCCTCGATAAAAGTAACAACATAATCAAATTTCAGAGCTCGTACCTATGGCTTGAGCTTGTATGATTTGGTGACCAATTTGGGACCTCTAGCATTTTTCATATCAATTTTATCCCATATGTTCATTCTATTAAAATTTAGATAATTGTTGGACATGTGAAATTTTGATCATTCAAATTATATTTATTTTCACCTACCGCCAAATTATGCGTATGATATTGTTTTTTCTTGCAAAAGTGTTGATTTATATGAAGAATTTATTTGGAATAGTATTCCTACATGATCATCTCTAATGGTCCTTGGTTTAAACTTTAGACACATTTTGAATGATCATTTCTCGAATAATTCATCACCATTTTTAGAATGGAAGTTAGAATGCATAATATTCACATAACTCGAATGCGTCCTTTAATCACATCTTTATCGATACTTCTAAAATAAAAGTTAGAATGCATAATCTTCACACAACTTGAATGCGTACTTTAATCACATCTTAAATGGCTACTATTGATGAGTTTTTTATTTGTTAAATATTAATCCGCTAATTATAATGAGAGATAAGTGAATAATAATTCATAGAAGTAAATTGACTCGGCATCTTTTGTCTCCTTTTATTCAAGTTATTCAAACCCCTTTCCAAGTAAGGGATATCAAGTATTTATGGAGGATACCATGAAGAGCTTCGTGTATCCACAAGCTTCACGTACTAATTTAGCCCGCGCATATGGATTTCTGGTAATTGATAAAAATTCGGCGGCCTCCCATCCATGATGCCATCCGTCATAGTTGGAGGACAAGAACGCGCGGGCTATTTTATAATTTTTTTAAAAAATATTTTATTGGGAAATTTTCAATGAATATTTTAAATTTGTTTCTTTGTTGTAGAAGTTAATTTTTATTTTATTGTTTATTTTCCTCTGTGAAGTTATATAAAATTGTAGTTCTAATTTATATTTGAATATGTTTGGATAAATAAGAATCACCTTTATTTCTTATAATTTAGCATACAGATTTCACATTAAAGGATCTATTCAACAATCGTAATTTTAATGAATAAAAATATTAACTTAATTAATCTGATTATATTTTCATTAAATTGTACTTCATTTTCTAAAAATCATAAAAAATTATAATCGCCTCGTGAAAATTATAAACCTTATTTACGAATGCACCTTAAAGTGGTATGTGTGACTTTTTGCTATTTAAGTATTGGGATTAAAAATACATATACGTTCCTAGTCAAAAATCTCCGGGTGTTATGACTCATCATTTATTTAAAATTTGGGGATCAAATGAGCCACAAAAAAGTTTTTTGTTTCTTGCGTAATGATTAACACTTAGTCGTACTAAAAATCTTAAATTGGTAGATACGATTAACAACAAATATAAGTAATACTAATATCAATATCAATAATAAATATTTAAATTAAATAAATGGGAGTGAGATAATTCGAACTTGAGTCCGTCCTAAATGGAGAGGAAGGAGCATAATTTAGAGATAAAATAAAGAATGAAAAAAAGTTGGATCAATCTCCCAACTCCTCAAGTGCTCCAAATGCAAAGTAAGAAAAAATATGGAGGAACTTGAAAACTTTTTTTTAAATACGACGTGTCTAATTATATGAACCTGTAAAATTAATAAAATAAAATAGACGTTTATATATTTGCCATCAACACATTTTTTAAATAAGTCAAGCTTTGATCTGTTAATTTACTTAATTAACACATGACCAATATGATAAAAGAATAATATTAAAGTTAAACGTCAATGTTAAAGTTGCTACTCTAATTAAAACCATCTTAAAGTTACTATTAAAGATATGATCTTGGTATAATATTTATCTCTACTAAAAGTTGTTACTAAAAATATGACCTTCTGTATGTATTTTTCGTGTTTTGAATTTGAAACACATTAATTTACATTATATTGTTATTTATATGTAGTGTTTGTCAAGTATTGTCATTTATAATAAATTAAATCGATTGTTAAAAATTAGAACTAGAACTACTGATATATTGGAGGATACTAAAAAATATATAATAATGATAAATTAAAAATATTATTTTATGACGATAAGTGTTTATTAAATAATAGCATAGTCAATAAGGATAAAGTAGAAGCTATTGATTACAAATGTAATGGGTCGGAACTCGCATGTATTTGATTTTTAATTGAAAATTTGTTTATTAAAAAAATATTGTAAACTCTTTTACCTATTGATATATGTGCAAATCGAAATAATTATGATATTTGCAAAAATTTTAATGAAATATTTTAGTACTTACAAATTTAACATTAGAAATTTTATTTCAAAAATTCATTTTTGCAATAGCATACGTAAAAAAATGTGGAAAATAAATAGAAGTGGACTACTTTGGGGACTTTTTTTCTTTGAAATAGATAAACTTATGTTCTTGTCGGGCTTAGCCCAATGAAAAAGAAGATTAACCCCTAAGCGCTATAATATACTAGGGTAACTTATTATTTTTCTATTTAATACTTAAATTGTTAAGGATTTTACATTTGTCTTGATTTTATAATATACTAGCTAACAACCAAAGCACTATGATTGTGAAACAATTTTATTGTGCATAATAATATTATCTAATTTTTCTATTTAATACTTAAATTGTTAAGGATTTTACATTTGTCTTGATTTTATAATATACTAGCTAACAACCAAAGCACTATGATTGTGAAACAATTTTATTGTGCATAATAATTTTATCTATGTTGGGCTTTGCTGAGCATGCCTAACTTTGGGCCGAGCCCGCACGGGTTTGTTTTTGGGCACCTCCCAAAAGGCCTCATACTAATTGGAATTATCTAGCTGCTTATATTCTAGCAAACTGCCCCTCCCACAAACGATGTGGCACAACTCCTAATAATCTCCCCCTTCACACATCGGGCCCGACACCTGCCGATTCTGCCTCCTGATTGTGTGATCTGGCTCCCCCTTGACCCATACTGGAAGTCCATCTGGCTATCTGCTCCCCCTAGGCCCAAATTAGAAGATCCACCTGCCTTTTACTTGAGCCCATTCTGGGGCAAGCCCATCTGCCTCTTCCTAGGTCACTTCTGAAGTCATCTGAGATTGTTACAGACCGTTATAACCATAGCTCTGATACCATTTATTGGGCTTTCTGAGCAAGCCTAACTCCACATTAGTATGATATTGTCCGCTTTGGGCCGAGCCCGCACGGATTTGTTTTTGGGCACCTCCCAAAAGGCCTCATAATAATTGGAGTTATCTGGCTGCTTATATTCTAGCAAACTGCCCCTCCCACAAACGATGTGGGACAACTCCTAACAATCTCCCCCTTCACACATCGGGCCCGACACATGTCGATTCTACCTCCTTCAGTGTGACCAGGCTCCCCCTCGACCCATACTGAAAGTCCATTTGGCTATCTGCTCCCCCTAGGCCCATACTGGAAGGTCCACCTGCCTTTTCCTTGAGCCCATTCTGGGGCAAGCCCATCTGCCTCTTCCTAGGTCCATTCTGGAGCCCACATGAGATTGTTATGGACCGTTATAACCTGAAGCTCTGATACCACTTGTTGGGCTTTGCTGAGCATGCCTAACTCCACATTAGTATGATATTGTCCGCTTTGGGCCGAGCCCGCACGGGTTTGTTTTTGGGCACCTCCCAAAAGGCCTCATACTAATTGGAGTTATCTGGCTGCTTATATTCTAGCAAACTGCCCCTCCCACAAACGATGTGGGACAACTCCTAACAATCTAAACTTGGATATATATTAATAAATATAAATTAGCTATAGATATAACTATTTAAAGAGCTAACGAATTATTATAATTTCGGATTGTAAATTTATGTTATCACTTTGTATTGGATTTTAATAAGAATGTTTGTGTCAAATTTGAATAAGCCGATTTTATAAATTTCGTTGATGTATTGAGTTCTCAAAAAAATGTTCATATTAATTTTTAATAAGACGAAACACATAGTAACAACCAATGATTTTTCATAAGTTCCGTTTTAATATAGTAGTATAAATAGATATAAATTTGAGTATCAAGTTGTATGATTATTTGTTTCATACAAAATGACTAACAATTAACTTTATTTTTTTTAAAAAAAATAATTAACTTTGTTCCGCAACTTTGCTTATGTTAATATTGAATTAAGGTTAATTTAAAAAATCGTTTTTAGCACAATTTGGAGATAAAATGACGAATACGATAATTCGAGAAGAGTTGACATTAGCCGACAATATGCAAAACAAAGTTTCGGAAAACATGTTTTTTTGAATTCATTTTGGTGCAAGGCATGTGTGTCGAATGCGTTCTGCCAAAACACAATTTTACGATGCAATTTACTTGCTTATTTTATGGGGAATGCAATATTTTTATGAGAATTTCTTGATGTTCGAAAAATATTTTCAAAAAGTTCTCAAACACAGAAGTGTCATGATGTAATTGGTGATTCCATTTAAAAAAATGAGAGCATTTGTGCTTAAATACGCGCTCACAAATTAAAACTGGTCATGTGTCATTTGGGATTTTTTTGTGAGTTTTTTGGGAGTTTTGTGGGATCTCTAGGATTACTAAGAATTTATTGCATTTTATCGAACAAATATAAAAACCCACTATTTGCCGATGCCAAAACTCACAACTTGTTCTTTTTTGGCCTCCCTTGTTCCTGTGCTATTTTGAATCATCTTCCCCTCCTTTCAAGCTCCAAATTTGAATTATTTACTTAGCTGTATCCTTTTTCATTTGTATTTTAATTTTATGATACTTATCTGATTATCTTGAAGGTTAAGTAGAAGCCATTTTCTCAATCAGTGTTTTAAAGTAAAAAATAATAACATTCACCGTTATTACTAGTAAATTGAAGATATGAATTTAGCACTCATTGTACGTTTAAATTATAGTGTATCCTGAAAGACCAAAAATTTATCTTGAATATATGCCACTTCTTTACATCCTTCATGTTCAATATTTTCTGTGTGCATTTAGAGGAAGCTTGTTCTTCAATGAGGTCTCATCCTAACATTGACATTTCTGATTTTTAATTGTTTTTCTACCCTTATTCAGTATTAAAATCGAATACATATGAAAATGGTTCGTTATTAAGCAAATGTTTGTGTATAAACAATAGTTTGTGAATCCTTTAGTGTATATAATATTGTATAACCTAGTATTTTGAAGATAAGATTTTTTGCTTTAGGGTATTAATTAAATCGTTAGAATACAGGTACAAAATTAAATGCAAATGCATAATTGCTTATTTGGTACCTGCATTTTGCAGTAAAATTGCAGGTTATCTTCTTTTTATGATATGCTAGTTGTTTGAGTTACCGTGGAAAGAATTAAAATTGAGAATAAATATGTATCTTGCATACCCTTATTCAGTTTAATATTTACCTTTCAAGGTACCTATACCCAGCTCTAACAAGTGTATTGAATGCTGGACAGTGTATTTTATAGTTAAAATTTGGAAAAACTGAAGGGTACACATGTCAGATAACTTCATCGGCATATATGCAACTCAAGCAGTTAGGATAGTATATTCGTCATTGACAATTTATAAACTTTTATCTCTCCCTTTTGTAATTATACTAGTTAGTGACGTGGTTCATGCATGTTTTTTTAGATATTCGTTGGAATGTAACTCAGTTGCAGTTTTATTAAATGTGGTGATTTTAAGTATGCACTTACGTGTTTCACTTGTAATCGTAATGTCATTGCCGGTTGGTTAACGAGATCTGAAATGTTTGACTATATACTATGTTGCAAAAGGTATTGAATACACAAGTAGCGGATGATATTAATTCACATCATATACATTTAATGCAGGCTTATATAAATCTCTCTTTGAGTTCATCACCTCTTTCATCTTCATCCCGAATCACAAAATTTACTTCAGAGGATAGACTTAAGTCACATGATTGAACAAATTGCTGGTACTTGTAATCTGTAACTCCCACGAACTGATACAATTTTGTTAGGCAACTGGTTTTTATCTACTATGATCTTTAAGTTGCAATTTAGCAACTATGTGTATCATGATTTATTATATTTAGAGTTAATTATATTATTTTCAATTCCTATGACAATACTTTATTAGTGCTAGATAATAGTAATCTGATGACACCGGTTTTGCAGGGTCACCTAAATGAGAACTTTAGTGCGCTGGAAAACTTTGGACAGAGAAATAATTTGGAGTTCTATGCCGAGGAAGCTCTGAACTTATTTTTGAGAGAACAGGGAACGTGCTCACAGAAATGGAGCAAGAACTGTGAGTTCTTTATATATGAGAATAGTTGTCAAATTTCACTATATTTAAAAGTTATAATTTAAACTTCTTTGACGGTGATAACATATTTTGACCTTTCGTAAAAAGAAAACTCCTCTTGATGTTCATCCGGTCTTGCTATTAAATTCTCAGCTCAAACAACACTGCATCAGGTGGGAGACTAGGTGGTTGACAATAAAATTAATATGATTTTTTCCTGAAATAGTTTTAAATTCTCATTTGACATCATAGTCAGTTCTTCTGAACAGTTAAAGAAAGTGTGTTAAAATTAAATGTCTGAAATTATGCACAGATCTTAAAGTTTAATGGGCGCATTGGTTAATTATCAAATGTTTTTAAGATTTTCAAGTGTTTCAGTCATTGTAAGGTTCCTGTTAATATAGTCTAATTGCAATTTTGTAGCTTGGAGCTGCTAAAGTGCAATATAAGGTGATGGAATTTCAAAAGCCGATTATAAATGAATTGGGACATCACATGGGATATAGGAATGATCGGCAGAGATATGACCTATCACAAACTAGACCAAAAATGGCAAGTATAATATGCTTGTGTGAAATGTTATACTTTTATGATTAATAAGTATCTCATGCAGTAAACAAAAGAGTTATAAGTGCCTCATAGTTGATGCGTAGTACTAATTATTAGGGGGTTTGATCACTTTATCTAACTTCTTTTGTGGCATGTTCCATATTCTTAAAAAATTCCATACTTTTTTAAAGAATTCAGAAGTGGATAATATATATTAATGACCAGTCGACTAACTCATTCGCGGATGTAAGCAGTCTTCTGGAAGCTTTAGGAGAAGTGATGCTTGAGCGTGAATGGTTCAAGAACAGAAGAGAGCTGTATTTTAGGGTAAGCCTTCATCCCATTCCTGATAGTACATATAGCTCCTAGAAGGACTACTCCTAGGCCTTCAACTCTATACAGCTCCTAGAAGGACTACTCCTAAGCTCCTAACTCCATATAACTCCTGGGAGGGCTACTCCTAGGCCCCTAACCCCACGCAGCTCCTGGAAGGAGTAGTCCCGCGCACTACCACTCCTAACCAGCTCAGTCCCGCAAGCCTAACCTTGGTGGATCCCAGCACGTGAGACGTTGGCCCAGGAACATGATGGGGACAACTATCACACATCAATCATTGGAATAATCAGGGCACGTGTCAGAGGATCCTCAGAACATTCCTCAGCCAGTCCCGCGCTGACACGTGTAAAGCATCCACTCCAGCCAGCTGTCCTCCGCCCCAGAACCAATGGCTATGATCTAAAGGTACCAACCCCAAAACCCTACCCTTGGGCTATAAATAGCCCAAGAAGGTGAGGTTTTGGGGTTAATCATTCTTTCACACTCATATACACACACAGCCACCTTGCATTCATATTCATCTTCATCTTCCCAAAAAGCTAGTTCTTACTCTCACGCCGGAGGCGCCGCGGGACTCCAACCCCCTTCCGGTGTTGTTTTGTAGGAATCCAATCACAGCTACACCTCTACAGCGGCGAAGGATCCAGGACGACGTCGAAGGAGCAGCCCCGCCACCAGGAGTTATCATTTGGCGCTAGAAGGAGGGGCTCTCCATCCTTGGGTCTCGGTGCCCCTGAATTCACCTTTATCAACAAACTCTACAAAGAGTCCATTTATTCAAACTTGTAAGAACCCAAGCAACCAACCTCTTCCATAAGCATGAATGTTGTTTATTTCAGCCATATTTGTGTGTGCTCGTTATTTTAGGCCACGTTTGTGTGAGCCCGTTTTGTTGATTTGAGCCATGTTTTTGTGAGCTATCGTTAGTTTTAATCGTTATTACTCTAGTTTGAATATGGCGTTTGCGTTATACTACATCGTTGAGTAGTCCCAGGAAATTTTTTAAGCTGCTCCCAGGAAGCTATTTGTTAGTGTTTGTTGTTATTTTGGGTAGTTTCTGCAAATTTCATAAAGCAACCTTAGACCGATATTCTCTGTAGCGTATTGTTGTTATTTATTGTTGGTATTGTTGAAAAATGGCAAGACCAGGAAAGAATACCTCTGGAAGACCATCTGCTAGTGCTCAAGTCCAGGAGCCGGACCACTCCCAGGCCCTTGACCCAGGAGCCGAGAGAGAAACACTCAAGGAGCAGCCTCTACACACCCCTGTAGTGGAGAGAATTGTAAACACCAGGGATGCCAGGACCCTCATAGAGCTCAATCAGTACAAGTACACCAACGTCCCAGTAGCCGAAGAGCACATGGCTAACCTTACAAGCGATGAACTAGCAGAAGCAATCACACTATATAGGCAGGAGCAGACCCGACTCCAAGAAGAAGCTGAACTCGAGGAGGAACCGGAGGAGTCCGGGGACTCCCAACAATCGAAGAGATCTGTATTTGACCGAATTGGAGCCAAAGGAAAGAAAAGCAAAAAAGATCAAAGCAAGAAAGAAGCAGAAGCTGCTAAGCAGAGAAAGTTGGAAGAGGTCCGGGAGCAAATCAGCAAAGAAGAAGAAGCAAAGCTTGAGCTAAAGATCCAAAAGAGGATGCAACTAGAAGAAAAAAAGCTATTGGCCAAGTCTAGGAGCAAAAGAACCCGGAGAGATCCTACTCCGGAGCTGATTTCTGATGACGAAGAAGAAGTGGGGCAGAAGGACCTAAAAGATATGATCTATGAATTACAGAGAAAGATGGACAGAGACTCAGGAGTAGAGGTCGGAGAAACATTAACTCCATTCAGCCACTCCCTGGAAGCTATCCCCCGGCAGCGGAACTTGAAGAATTACAACTTCTAGGGTTGAGCATTCGGTCGGTTCGGTCCAAAATCGGACTGAACCGAATAGACCGAAAAACCGAATAGTCATTTTTTTGGACCGAACCGGACCGAAGTTATAATATGGACCGGACCGGACCGGACCGGACCGAAATTTTCTTCAAAAAGAAAAGTGCATTAAAAATTAAATCATAAATTATAAAATTTAAAATATAATTAAAGTATTGTGCTACGTAGAGTTCTAATAGTCTATGAATATAATTAAAAATTAAAAATTATGATTATAATTTTTAAGAAATATGTAAAATGTATATAATATGAAATTATAGCATTTATTATTTGGTCTATTCGGTCCGGACCGAAATATTTGTTAAAAGAACCGAACCGAACCGAATTTTATTTCGGTCTATTCGGTCCGGACTGAATAGACCGAATTTCTGAAAGAATTAGGACCGAACCGAACCGAATTAGCACGGTTTGGTTCGGTTTTTCGGTTTGGTTTGGTTTTGCTCAGCCCTAACAACTTCGAATCCTTCGATGGACTAGGAGACCCGGAGGAGCACCTGAACTACTTTGAGTAGATAGCGCAGATATATTTCTACAATGACTTAACGAAATCAAGGTTCTTCGCTTCAACTCTTAAGGGGGGGGGGCGGCAGAGATGGTTCAGCAGAATCCCCTCCCGCAGCATCCACTCTTGGAAGGAATTTCGAGCCTCCTTCCTTCGGAGATTTCGGGCAAACAAAATGCACGAAATGCACATGTGTCACCTATAGACAATTCGGCAACATGACAATGAGTCCCTCTCTGCATACATGCGCCTTTTCCAGGAAGCAATCAATAAAGTTTCAAGTTTGGATGAGAGGGAAGCTTTAAGCATTTTCAGGAGAAACCTGGACCCAGAGCATAATGAGAGATATATAGTGGAGCTAATCAATAAGGAGCCGCAAAGTCTGGCAGCAGCTTATTCCATGGCTGCCAGATTCATTAAGGAAACAGATGTGCTCCAGGCAATGAGGATGACCCGGAATGGGGGGTCCAGGAGTAAAAACACTGATGACCGACCGAAAGGGGGTTACCATCAGGATAAGAAGTTTAAGCAAAGCAACCAAGGCCAAGAAAGACAAACTACTCCGGTTTTCCAGAGACTTGGTCCTAAGAAGGAGTCAAGTAGTGACCCAGGACCCGCGAAGCAGCCCCGGGAGCCAAAGCAGGAGCCGGACTGAACTCCTCTCAACATGATCCGGCAGGAAATATTGAAAGAGGTAAAAGACAAGCCTTTCTATTATCCCCCTAAACCAATGCAAACTCCTCCGGAAAGCAGGCCTTATAATAGGCAGTGTGATTACCACGAGACCCATGGCCACAAGACTGAGAATTGCTTATCACTCAAGTACTTCATTGAGGACCAATTGAAGAAGGGGAACATGAACAAGTACTTAGTTCGGGACAACAACAGAGGGAAAGCATAGAAGAGAGGAAATAATGTAGTCAATGTGGTCCTAGGTGGATCCTACTCCCCACCCCGGAGCCCGGACTTCGGCGAAGAAGTGCTCTCAATCCAATCACTCCCAGACCTGGTGATATCCTTCAGCAGCAAGGACTACGAATGAGTCAACCCTCATCACAATACAGCTTTGGTTGTCACTCTAGACATCTTTGATAATGAAGTAAGAAGAATGTTCATAGACAATGGTTCCTCGATAAATATTCTCTTCAAGCACACAGTGGATAGAATGCAGTTAGGGAGCGTCTGCTCAAATGAATGTCGGGAGGACCCACTCTATGGCTTCGACCACAACTTAGTCCCGATCCAAGGAACTTTATATCTGCCAGTCATTTTTGGATCTGCTCCTAACCAAGTGACTCATGTCATAAAATTTTATGTGATCAATGCTCCTTCTTCATAAAACGGAATCATTGGCAGATCAGCTCTAACCATGATGCAAGAAATAACTTCAATCTCCCATCTCAAGATCAAATTCCCAACCCCGGCAGGAGTCGGGGAGATTAAAGGAGATTATGAAGTTGCTGAAATATGCTACAACCGGGGGTTAGTTATGGAAGAAACCCATCAAGATAACAAGAGGAAGGCTACGGTCCTTCACAAGCAACAAAGCATGAAGAAGCACCGACCTCGGACAAGGGAAGAAGCAAAGAAAACAAGTCTAGAAGGACTAGTAAGCAACCAAGTCATGGTAGTGGACAAGGCAAATCAAGTCCTAGACCAAGCTAGTCCTACCATGCAAACAACCAAGGAACATGAAAAAGCAAACTCCTATCTGAAGAAGAACTCTGAAGCCCAAATCCATCAAATGGTTTCAAACAAAGAGCAAGCAAAAATTGAAGCTGCAGTCGAAATAGAGGAAGTCCAGGCAGATGAAAGCAATTCTAGCAAAAAACTAAAAGTTGGGTCAGGACTCGAGCAGTCCTTCAAGGAGAGATTAGTATCCTTGCTCCGGGAGTACAGAGATGTTTTTGCCTGGAGTCCAAGAGACATGCCAGGACTACATGAGTCCATAGCAATGCACAGCTTGGATGTCAAACCCAACAGAAAACCAGTCAGACAGAAGAGAAGAAACTTTGCCCCGGAGAGGCAAAAAGCCATCGACGAAGAAGTGGAAAAGCTACTCAAAGCAGGAATCATCAAAGAAATCAAATATCCGGAGTGGCTAGCTAATGTGGTCATGGTGAAGAAGTCCAACGGCAAATGGAGAATGTGTGTGGACTACACTGATTAGAATGATGCATGCCCGAAGGACCCGTATCCTCTCCCAAATATTGATCAACTGATAGATGCCACCTCCGGACATATCATGCTAAGTTTCATGGACGCCTTCTCCGGATACAACCAGATAAAGATGAACCCAAAGGACATCCCCAAGACAACATTCATAACTTACAAAGTAGTCTACGCTTATGTGATGCTACCCTTCGGGCTTACCAGCGCAGGATCCACTTACCAAAGAGCAATGAACAAGATATTCAAGTCCCAGATTGGGAGGAACTTGGAGTGCTATGTCGATGACATGATTTCCAAATCAACAACTATACCAGGGCATGTGGAAGATCTGAAGGAATGCTTTAACATCCTAAGGAAGAACCAACTCAAGCTGAATCCGGAGAAATTCACCTTCAGAGTAGGAGGAGGCAAGTTCCTAGGATTCATGATCAGCAACAGAGGCATAGAAGCCAATCCAGAGAAAATAAAAGCAATTCGAGAGATGAAAACTCCCAGGACCCAAAAAGATGTGCAGAAGCTAGCAGGATCCCTAGCAGCACTCAGGAGATTTGTGTCAAAGCTAGCAGAGAGGTGCCTACCATTCTTTGATTTACTCAAAGGAACAACCAACAAGAAAGAGGTGAACTGGAATCCGGAGTGCCAAAAAGCATTCGAGGAAATCAAGTACTACCTCTCTCAGCCACCAGTCCTAACTAAGGCCTAACCATGAGAGCCTCTCTACTTATACTTGTCAGCAGGATCACCAGCCGTAGGAGCTGCCCTAATCAGAGAAGAGAATGGAAAACAACAACCAGTTTACTATGTAAGCCAAGTCTTAAAAGATGCAGAAACAAGATACCCAAGATTGGAGAAGTTTGCCTTTGCCTTAGTCACAACTTCAAGAAAACTCAGGCACTACTTCCAAGGGAGAGAAATCAGAGTAGTAACAAATCAACCACTAAGGAAAATAATTCACAAACCAGATGTCTCGGGAAGACTTGTCAATTGGGCTGTGGAGTTAAGCCAGTTCAATTTAAGATTCATTCCCAAGACGACAATCAAAGCTCAAGCTCTTGCAGATTTCATAATCGAATGCAACTTCCCAGAAGAAGAACCGGAACCAATGGACATGGATCAGGAGCCAAAAAAGGAAACAAGTCCGGGAGCCTGAACCTTAATGGTAGATGGTTCTTCAACAAGCGAGAGGTCGGGAGCCGGACTCATACTCAGAAGTCCAGAAGGATTCAAGATAGAGACATCTATATCCTTCGGCTTCCCCGCAACAAACAATCAAGCAGAATATGAGGCATTGATCACAGGACTAAAGCTCTCCAGGACTCTAAAGATTGAGGACTTAAAAATTTACAGCGACTCCCAGATAGTGGTCAAGCGAACAAATGGAGAATACATAACAAAGGACCCTACTCTGGCAAAGTATCAAGCCTTGGTTCAGAGCTACTCAGCTTCAATACCTAGCCATCAAGTCCTTCAGATATGCCGAGAAGAAAATGAGGAAGCAGACATCCTATCCAAATTAGTCCGGAACTCATCAGATCTGGACTGCTCAGTCTACTTCGAAGAACTCCACAAACCATCCATTGAATCCGGAGAGATCTTGGAGATAGAAAGCAGTCAAAACTGGATGACCCCCTTAATAAACTATTTGGACAAAGGGGAGCTCCCAGAAGACAAAGGAAAAGCTCAAAGATTAAAAGCAAAGACAGCCAAGTTCTTCCTCCAAGAAGGAATACTTTATCGCAGGACCTTCTTATCTCCTATCCTGAAATGTGTTAGCCCAGAAGAAGCAAAGTACTGTTTGGCAGAAGTGCATGAAGGGATATGCAGAGACCACATATCTGCAAAGGACCTAGCTCATAAGATTATCAGACAAGGATACTACTGGCCAACTATTCATCAGGATGCAATAGAATTCATCAAGAAGTGCAAGGAATGCCAACTTTTCAGCAACATGCCCCAGATCATCCCAGTCCTACCATCCTCAGTCCTGTCACCTATCCCCTTCGCTGTTTGGGGTATTGACATTATGGGACCCTTCCCCCGGGCCAAAGGAGACCTCAGGTACCTACTAGTCTCTATTGATTACATGAAAAAATGGGTTGAAGCAAAAGTAATGAGAACAATCAATCAACAAGACTGCATAAGGTTTATGAACAACATTTTGATGAGGTTCGGGATACCGCGATTCCTAGTATCAGACAATGGGCCCCAATTCATTGGATCAGAGTTCGAGTCCTACCTCCAAGAGCGCGGGATCAAGCACAAAAAATCATCAGTGGCATATCCCCAAGGAAATGGCCAAGTAGAAGTAACTAACAGAATCCTACTACGAGGTATCGAGAAAAGACTCAAAGAAAGCAAAAGCAAATGGCCAGAAGAACTACCAAGTATACTTTGGTCCTACAGGACAAGCCCAAGGACAAGCACCGGAGAAACTCCATTCAAACTAGCTTATGGAACGGAAGCAATGCTTCCTATTGAAGTGGGCTCTCCTTCCCACAGAGCAATAAACTTTGAAGAAGAAGCAAATGAAGAAGGACTCAGAAAAAACATGGAGCTAATTGATGAGGTCCGGGACCAAGCTGTATAAAGGATGGAAAATACAAGGAGAAAACAAGAGATCATTTCAGTAAGAAGTCAAGAGTCAAAAACTTCCAAGTTGGAGACTTAGTTCTTCGAGACACTGAAGCATCAGATCCCACAAACACTGGAAAGCTAATGCCCAAATGGGAAGGACCATACAAGATCAAAGAAGTCCTCAGGCCAGGAACCTACAAGCTCCTGAACATGGATGGCTCAGAAGTTCCAAACGCTTGGCATGGACTAAGGCTAAGAAAATTCTACCATTAGGAGAACAAACAAAGCAACCAAAAATCTTGTAGAGCAACCAATTTGATTATCCTCCTATTTTGTATGAATGATTAATGAAAAACTTTTCCCCCTTTACATACTCTTCAAAACTAACCACTAGTCGGGACAAGCTATTAGTCAGGACTAGAGCAACCATTTTTACTTAGAATTAATTTTCTAACTAAAAGCCATCACTAGTCCGGACAAGCTATTAGTCAGGACTAGAGTACCCATTTTTACTTAGAATTAATTTTCTAACTAAAAGCCGCCACTAGTCCGGACAAACTATTAGTCAGGACTAGAGCAACCATTTTTACTTAGAATTAATTTTCTAACTAAAAGCCATCACTAGTCCGGACAAGCTATTAGACAGGACTAGAGCAACCATTTTTACTTAGAATTAATTTTTTAACTAAAAGCCGCCACTAGTCCGGACAAACTATTAGTCAGGACTAGAGCAACCATTTTTACTTAGAATTAATTTTCTAACTAAAAGCCATCACTAGTCCGGACATGAAATCAGTCAGGACTAGAGCAACCATTTTTACTTGGAATTAATTTTCTAAATAAAAGCCATCACTAGTCCGGACAAGCTATTAGTCAGGACTAGAGCAACCATTTTTACTTAAAATTAATTTTTTAACTAAAAGTCGCCACTAGTCCGGACAAACTATTAGTCAGGACTAGAGCAACCATTTTTACTTAGAATTAATTTTCTAACTAAAAGCCATCACTAGTCCGGACATGAAATCAGTCAGGACTAGAGCAACCATTTTTACTTAGAATTAATTTTCTAACTAAAAGCCATCACTAGTCCGGAAAAACTATTAGTCAGGACTAGAGTAACCATTTTTACTTAGAATTAATTTTCTAACCAAAAGCCATAACTGGTCCGGACAAGATATTAGTCAGGACTAGAGCAATCATTTTTACTTAGAATTAATTTTCTAACTAAAAGCCATCACTAGTCCGGACAAGCTATTAGTCAGGACTAGAGCAACCGTTTTTATTTAGAATTAATTTTCTAACTAAAAGCCACTAATAGTCCGGACAAGCAATTAGTCAGGACTAGTGCAACAATTTTTACTTGAAAAAATATTCTAAGGCAAAAACAAACTACAAAAACAAAGCAAAATGATAGCAAACATTGAAAAATTACCGGACTTGAATAAGCCCGGAGCAAAGTACGAATATTACAGATGTCAAAGTTATCAAACGTCTTCAAGAAAAATCAAATTTACAAATTCAAGACTCCGGAGCATTAGGAGGCAGGAAACTGGGACAGGGCCCGTCGAACGGCTCCGAATCCCCTAGCCCAAGCTCAAAATCTTCCTTTGCCTTGATAAACTCAGTAATAAAGCTGTCCCAGTCGGCTTCCGGATTGATCTTGATATTTCGCTCCGCCACCAACCAACAACGGGCTATCTCTGGAGCACCAGCATTGGCACGAGCTTTGTCATACTCTTCAGATCTCTTAAACTCCGCAATAACTTCAGACTCCGGATGCACAACAGACATCTGCCTCCGGAGCTCAGCCAATTTAGACTTCAGATTAGAAGATTCTTTTTCAGCACTCTTAGCCCGGATCCTGACATCATCAAGCTGCTGGTTCAGGCCGGAGAGAGAGGTGTCCTTAACAATGATCTGGTCCCGGAGCCTGCTAATTTCAGAATCCTTATCAGCAATAGCAGTCCGAGAACTTTTCAGCTCATTATAAGCTAGCGAAGCTGATCCAGCCATATACCCACCCAACTGCAAAAAATAGGAAAACTTAGAAAATATTCTAAGGCAAACAAAAACAAGAAACAAGAAGAAAACATACCTGACCCCAGAGCCGGGAACACTCCTTCATAGTTGCATCGAATCTGGACTGATTCATCCTTCTCCAATCAGCTTGAGTAGGAATCCCAGCCATGAAACGAGCAACTTTCTCCTCCAGCCCCGAACAACTGGCATCCGGACTCTCTTCATCAACAGTCTTTCCTTTACCAGCCCCGGACCCAGAACCGGCTTCAAAATTTTCGGCCCGGGGAGGCTTACTTCCAAGGGTGCGAAGCCTCTTCCTCCTTCTCCCAGAATCACCACTCGGAGCCTCGCCTATAGGACCAAGGTCCTCAAGATTAGCAAACTCATCTCCCATTTCAACCTCAGCATCTAGCTCCGGACCAGGATGATTCACATCAACTTCAGGTTCTGGTATCGGAACCGCATTACTCTGGGATCCCTCCTCCACAGAGGCGTTAGATCCGGACCCACCATCAGCAGTCTTCTTGGGCAACTTGAAAGCCTTACCAAGACCTTTCAATGCATCACTGTATGCAGAAGACGACATGTCCGGATTGTAGTGTGGCAAACCAATAAACAACCAAGGCAGATGAAAAAATATGATAAATATAAGAGAGGCCCGGACAAGAAGGAAACTACTTACAACCTAATCTATGCATAGTTCTATGATTCATAAAAGTGTCTCGGGTCATTTGGAAACCCAGAGATTTACAAAATGCAAAAATTAACCGTATAGCTTCACCCCGGAGTACATCCCTACGGAAACAAGTCCGGACTCCTTTTGAAGCAATATGGGGAAGATAATACAAGTCTAAGCCCCAGAGCATGATCAACTCTCCATTCCAGTACTTCAGCGAAGATTGCTGGATAACAGGCCTGTAGGAGCCACCATAGCCGCACTCCGGAGCCCGGAACCGAAGTTCATATAGAGGGAACTGACTGGACCGGACCAGATGAAAAATATGATGCCATAACTTGAACGTGGGTTGCACCTTGAACTGATTGCAAGTAGCAATGAACCAGGTCATCCACTTTATACCATTAGGGGTTATCTGCATCGGAGAGACCTTGTACATATATTTACACAGATGCTTCAGGAACAAATGCCAATGAGGATTCCATTCGGACCGGAGATACTCCAGCCACACCGGAACAAACCCATCAGCCGGCCTATAATGAGCCCTCTCGTCTGGAGTCGGCCACCTCCACTCGTTCCGGCGGTCCAACTGAAAAGTAGCCCGGACCGCAGAATCCTGAGCCGCGTGATCCAGGCCAGCATACTCATCCTTGAGCTCATAGTGCTCCTTAGCCACTATGCTATCGGCAAACTTCCTATCAAATGCCTCCCTATCGTAAGGTCCCGGACCAACGTTTTGCTGCCTAGCATATCCGGACCTAATGCTCCTATAATAAAAGCTATCTTCTATTTCCTCACTCTTACTAACAAAGTACCCCAGATTCTCCACCCACAGACCCTCCGGACTGCAAGGTACCTTTCTCGAAGAAATCTTAGCAACTGAAAGCTTTGTTATGGCCTCAGAGTCCGAAGTGGAAGCCCTCTTCCCCATCCCAGCTCGTTCAAAATCAGCAGAAGACTCGAGATCAGAACTAGAGGGCCCCGGATAGCAAGTTATGTAAGATTTGGCACGCACCTTAGTCCGGACCATAAACCTAAAACAAGTGATAAAGGTTAGTCTAAAAACCCTACAGTTTATTTATCTTCAAAGCTAGATGGTCTGGACTACCCTATGTTCAATTTTATTACAAGTTAAAAGCGAACAGTCCGAAGACCCAATCCAAAAGAAAACAAAAAACCACAACTAAACAGACGCTCCGGACTGCAAAACCCCGAAGCTAAACAAACAAACCTAGCCTATTACTCCGAACTCAGATGTCACAATAACACAAAAATAGCAACCAATTACAAACTCCAAATATAAAATCATTAGTCCGGACTAGGTAACCAAGTCCGGACCCAACCAAAAAACCCTAATTCTAGAAACACTTACAAAATAAAATCAAACACCAAAATAAAACACAACCACATATAGATACATATACACGAACACAAACACAACAATTCAACAACAACCAAACATAGAAACACAAAAACACAACAAAAGCAACATATGAATCAATCGGAAAACAGAATAGAGAATGAAGCTTACAAGACAGAGATAACGGAGTGATTGGGGATGACCAAGCAACAATCACGAACCTCCACGGACTCCTGTAAAAAATGGCGACAACGGCAAAAACAGCAAAGAGAAAGAAGAAAATAAGAAGTAGAACAAGCAAAGAAAACCAAAGGTAAAAAAGAAAAGTGAGGAAGCAGGGGCGCCTTTTATAGGCGTGGTGAATATAAAAGGGTCACGCCACGTGGCAACATCCTGACCACCCATCACACACGGTTATTAATGAAGAGTCATTATTACAGCACGTCTTTTGAAAAAAGACAACTATAACAATTCAAATTATTGGGGGAAAATACCAAAAAATGTTTTAACTTCCGAGTCCGAACTCCACCACTCAGCGCAAGCCAGACTGAGGGGCAAGAAAAGCTCAGCCCTTTCCAAATACAACCTTAGTCCTGATTTTCCGAACTCAGCGCAATCCGGACTGGGGGGCAAGAAAAGCTCAACTCATTAAAAAGCCAACCGTCTTAGTCCTGATTTGCCGAACTCAGCGCAATCTGGACTGGAGGGCAAGAAAAGCTCAACTCCTTAAAATGCCAACCGCCTTAGTCCTGATTCGCCTAACCCAGCGCAATCCGGAATGGGGGGCAAGAAAAGCTCAACTCCTGACAAGACCAACCACTTTAGTCCTGATTAGCCGAACTCAGCGCAATCCGGATTGGGGGCAAGAAAACCTCAACTCCTTAAAATGCCAAACGCCTTAGTCCTGATTTGCCGAACTCAACGCAATCCGGACTGGGGACCAAGAAAAGCTCAACTCCTGACAAAGAAAACCACCTTAGTCCTGATTCGCCAAACTCAGCGCAATCCGGACTGGGGGGCAAGAAAAGCTCAACTCCTGACAAGGCCAACCGTTTTAGTCCTGATTCACCGAACTCAGCACAATCCGGACAGGAGGGCAAGAAAAACTCAACTCCTGACAAGGACAACCACATTAGTCCTGATTCGCCGAACTCAACGCAATCCAGACTGGGAGGCAAGAAAAGCTCAACTCCTGACAAGGACAACCACCTTAGTCCTGATTTGCCGAACTCAGCACAACCCGGACTGGGGGGCATGAAAAGCTCAAATTCCTCTAACAAAACAATCAAAAGCCCATGTTCAACAAACAAACCCAAATTCACTCCCCCATCCAGAAAATCTGCATAAGGGAGTGGGGGGCATATGATAGTACATATAGCTCCTAGAAGGACTACTCCTAGGCCTTCAACTCTATACAGCTCCTAGAAGGACTACTCCTAAGCTCCTAACTCCATATAACTCCTGGAAGGGCTACTCCCAGGCCCCTAACCCCACGCAGCTCCTGGAAGGAGTAGTCCCGCGCACTACCACTCCTAACCAGCTCAGTCCCGAAAGCCTAACCTTGGTGGATCCCAGCACGTGAGACGTTGGCTCAGGTACATGATGGGGACAACTGTCACACATCAATCATGGGAATTATCAGGGCACGTGTCGAAGGATCCTCAGAACATTCCTCAGCCAGTCCCGCGCTGACACGTGTAAAGCATCCACTCCAGCCAGGTGTCCTCCGCCCCAGAACCAATGGCTATGATCAAAAGGTACCAACCCCAAAACCTTACCCTTGGGCTATAAATAGCCCAAGAAGGTGAGGTTTTGGGGTTAATCATTCTTTCACACTCATATACACACAGCCACCTTGCATTCATATTAATCTTCATCTTCCCAAAAAACTAGTTCTTACTCTCACGCCGGAGGCGCCGCGGGACTCCAACCCCCCTTCCGGTGTTGTTTTGTAGGAACCCAACCACAGCTACACCTCTACAACGGCGAAGGATTCAGGACGGCGTCGAAGGAGCAGCCCCGCCACCAGGAGTTATCAATTCCCAGTCTTATTACATACATGTTTTAGGATACTAATTTCCAAATTTTCTGATATATTGCAAGATGAAAGTTTTGGATCCACCTTGTGTAATTGACGACAACCCAGGGTTCAAGGAAGTACTGACGAGGAGTAGTCTGTTATGCAGCTGAGAGCAGTACTGAACTGGTCGTATCATTAGTTATTGTGTTTTGCTGTCTGAATGTTCATGTTGATCTGGATGTTATGTTTTTATGGGCATGTTTTTTAATATATTTGAACTTGTTCTATGTTGCTATGTTCTGTTTTTTTGTTTGTGGTCATGTTTTATTTAAATCATTTGATATATTAATATTATACTCATTAACAAGTATAAATTATTTCTGCCTTAGGTTTTCTTTTTCACATCTTTCCATTTCTGCATTAAGCACATGTTACAGATATAACTGTCAAGTAACACAAAAACACTGTGATAATTTTTATTTTATTTTATGCCTGATGGTTATAAACGGAAAGAATGATAACAAATAAGATATATATACACTTATATAGGTCAATTAAGTGTAAAAAATATTTTATTTTTTAAAAATTAATTTTTAGAATAAAATTTAAAATGTATCCCTAAAATTTATTTTATACCTATATTTTTTATATTTTTAATTCTTTTATTCCCTCCATGTGTATACTAAAAATGTGCCACTGTTTGTTTCTCAGTTTGGTCAAGTTTGCGTGAGTTGCAGTTAACCTATGGCCCTCACTCCCTTCTAAACTCATAATATTTTTGAGAGAAAGAGTAAATAAAATCAAAGTTGTTTAGCATTACTATTAACATGGCCCTGTATTCATTTTACTATTATCAAATTTTGTTCATTTAAATTATATTTTGCCTACCACCAAATTATATATACATGATATTGTTATATATATCCAGGTGTTTATAAAATTATGTTAATTTATGTTGTAAAATTATGTTAATTTATGTTAAAATTCTTTCAGTTGCATTATTGTGTCAATTGTGAAAATATATGGGAGGATACTATAAATTGTAGATTGTGAATATTAACTATTTGTTGGAAACGTGATGGACTTAAAATAAAAAACTTTGATTTAAATTATTGCACTAGCAACACAAGAACACTATTTATTTTGTTGACTAATAAAAGTACACTATATATATATTGATGTTTACACACATAGTCAGGCTACATAAGCTTTATTTATACTAAGTCTACAATTGTTGAATTGAGCAGGTGTCTTTTATGTTTTGTTCAATACACGCATGACCACCTACTATCTCTTTTCTTCAGTTCATAGTTGAGTAATGCTTTTTATTTTCACCGCCTGCCTTTATTTTCTGCACTTCAATTAGTAGCCCAGCTGGCTAGCCACCCTTTTTAAAGGTAACTTATAAATACCCATGACACCTAGGTCTTCAACTTTGACTTCCACTGCCGTTGCTCTGTAAGTTTTTTCATAAGAAATTTTTAAACCAGCCTACCATATTTCCTGGGTTCATAATTACATACATATATAATGACCATCTTTCTCATATCAGATTCTATGCATAGTTTTCTTTTCCGATACTAGACTTTGTCTCTCACGTTAGCTGGTTCTTGCATGTATATTGACCTCAGCCTGCTCTTTATTCAAATTAGGGTGGTGGAGAGTTTGAAATTCTAACACTCCCCCTCAAACTCGATTTTGCATTCCGAGTTTCATCTTCATTTTATGAAATATATCCGGCTTCAACGGTTTCGTAAATATATCTGCCAAAATTTTCTTCCGTCCTGCAGTGTACCAGCTCAACAAATAATTTTATCGTTCACCTGTTCTCGAATAAAATGATATTTAATGTTGATGTGCTTGCTCCGACTGTGTGACACCGGATTTTTTGCTAATGAAATAGCGGATTTATTTTCCACAAAAATAGTAACCGGTTCTTCCTTGACAAGATTTAACTCGCCCAAAATATAGCCTAACCACATAGCTTGATAGGTGCACGCTGCTGCTACAATATACTCTGCCTCACATGTTGAGAGAGCAACCGTCTGTTGCTTTTTTGATGACCATGAAAATATCGCGGAACCGATATGAAAAGCATATCCCGAAGTGCTTTTCTCGTCATCCAAGTCACCACCATAATCACTATCTGAGTAGCCAACTAATTTTACATTTTGAGAATGAGAATAAAATAATCCATGACCAAATGTACCTTTAATGTATCTTAAAATTCTTTTAGCTGCCATGAAGTGATCTTGCTTTGGTTTCTCCATGTACCTACTAACCAATCCAACTGCATACATAATATCTGGACGAGTAAAAGTTAGGTACCTCAGACTTCCAACCAAATTTTTGAACAATGTCGGATTTACCGACTCCCTTGTTGAATCAACTCTAAGCTTTATGCTCGGTTCTTCTGACGTGCTTATTGGCTTGCATTCCTCCATTATGAACTTCTTTAAAATCTGCTCCGCATATTTTTTCAGCGACGTTAAAATCCCGTCTTTATTTTGCTTCACCTCGACTCCAAGAAAGTATGACATTTGACCAATATCTGTCATCTCAAATTCATTAGTCATAACTTCTTAAAATCATCAAACATACCAGGATTATTTCCAATAAAGATCATATCGTCCACGTATAAGCAAACGATTATAATATCTCCCCCTGAATTTATTTTCGTGTAGAGGGCATGCTCGTATGGACTCTTCACGAAACCATTTCTCTGAAATATTCATCAACCCTTATATTCCATGCTCGCGGAGCTTGCTTCAAAACCATATAAGGCTTTCTTCAGCCTGTAGACTTTGTTTTCCCGGCCTTTTTGAACATATCCGGAAGGCTGCTCAATATAGACTTCTTCTTCAAGATAACCGTTTAGGAATGCTGACTTCACGCCCATCTGAAAAATCTTCCACTGGTTCTGAGCTGCAATTACTGTCAGAAGTCGTATAGTATCAACTCTTGCAACTGGAGCGAATACCTCATCATAGTCAATGCCATATCTCTGCTTGTAGCCTTTAGCCACCAACCTCGCCTTGTATTTCTCCACTTCTCCATCTTGATTCGTCTTGGTTTTATAGACCCACTTGACACCAATTGCTTTGTGTCCTTCTGGAAGATATGTGAGCTCCCATGTATCATTCTTCTTGATTACGCCAATTTCTTCATCCATGGCTTTGTTCCATTTGCTTTCTTCAGAAGCTTCTTCAAATGTAATTGGATCACATTCATCCCATTAAGCAAAATAAGGAATAATCAAAGGATATTTGTACCAGACTTGTAGCTTCGTAGATATTATCCAAACTCCGCATCTTTCGTGGTGCTCCCTCTGAACTGCTTCCTCCCTGGATGGTGTCGATCCAGGAGTTTGTTGATTTAGACTTGGTGGAGGAGTTTGATCATCGTCTCCGTCATCTTCAATATTTTGGTTATCACCGTCATCGTCATCACCATTGAAAAATAAACCAGCAACTTTTCTTTCATCCTCGCTCCATCTCCAGTAATCTGATTCATCAAACTCAACATCTCGAGAAATGATTAATTTCTTCGTTAGGGGATTGTAGAGTCTGTACGCCTTGCTTCTTTTGTCATATCCGGTAAAGATGCATTTCTCGCCTTTATCATCCATCTTCTTCCTTTTCTGATCAGGAACGTGGGCATAAGCAATACACCCAAAAATTCTGAGATGTCCAACTGATGGTTTTGCTCCGGTTCCATGCTTCATTTGGAGTTTTATTTCTGACACTTTTTGTTGGACAACGATTCAACAAATAAACTGCACATAGAACGGCTTTGGCCCAAAAAGTTCTCGGCAAGTGCTTTGCTTTCACCATGCCCCTTGCCATGTCAAGAATAGTGCAATTCTTTCTTTCTGCAACGCCATTTTGTTGAAAAGTATAGGCTGTTGTCAACTGATGATTGATTCCATGTGCTCTACAAAAGCTTCTAAACAGATTAGAAGTATACTCGCCTCCTCTGTCTGATCTGAGTACCTTCAAATAATGACCACTTTGCTTTTCTGTCAGTGCTTTGAACTCCTTGAATTTATCAAGAGCCTCCGACTTTTCTTTGATGATATACACCCAACTTTCCTGCTAAAATCATCAATAAAAGTTAAGTAATACCTATTACCTCCAAGTGATGAGATATCAAATGGACCAGCAATATCTGTGTGAACAATCTCCAATGGCCTCCTGGCTCTCCATGATTTTCCAACAGGAAAAATTTGTCGATGTTGCTTCCCTTTGATACATGCTTCACACAAATTTTCTGGCTCGTTGATTTTTGGCAAACCGTCCACCATTTTTGTATTTGACAATAATTTCAAGCCAGAAAATCCAAGATGACCAAATCTTAAATGCCATAACCACGAGTCATTTTTAATGACCAATTTCAAGCACTTCTGCACTTTTGTTTGCATATCAAGCGTAAACAAACGATTTTTTGACATCTCCACATTTGTAATCAATACTCGAGCTTGATTTCTTATAATGAGGGAATTCTCCTGCATCTGTATATTATATCCTTTCTCCACAAGCTGGCCAAGACTGATAATATTATTTTTCAATACAGGAATATAATAAACATCATTTATATATTTCTTTTCACCTTTCTTTGACATGATCGTGATGGTACCTTTTCCTTTCACCGGAATCTTTGAACAGTCACCAAAAGTAACTTCTCCGCTGATGGTGTCGTCTATCTCCGTGAATAATTCCTTATGACCAGTCATGTGATTACTGGCCCCTGAGTCAAGATACCAAACATTTTTCTTGCTTTCCTCGTCTCCTTTGTAAGTGAGGAACATAACAGTGCCAACATCTTTGTCTTCTTTTGCTGCTGCAAAATGACTTCTTTCTTCCACCTTTGGTGCTCTACACTCATAACTGAAATGACCAAATTTATTACAATTATAACATTGAAATTGAGACTTGTCACCTCGTTGTTGAAATCCGCCTCTTCCACGACCTCTGAAATTTTGACTACGACCAGATGGTTGATAACCTTCAGAATTCTGGCCTCTGTTAAAAGGCTGCCTTTCACCTCCTCGTCTACCACGGTAGCCACCACTATAGCCACCTCTGCCACGTACAGAACTGCTACTGCCAGAACTGTCACCGATGGATACTTTACTTTGCAATGCCTTCTCCAAATGGCTTGCATCATCATACTGGTTCATACGCTGCTCGTGGGCTTGAAGATAACCTACGAGCTCGTCAATGGAAATTGTAGATAGATCTTTTGACTCCTCGATAAAAGTAACAACATAATCAAATTTCAGAGCTCGTACCTATGGCTTGAGCTTGTATGATTTGGTGACCAATTTGGGACCTCTAGCATTTTTCATATCAATTTTATCCCATATGTTCATTCTATTAAAATTTAGATAATTGTTGGACATGTGAAATTTTGATCATTCAAATTATATTTATTTTCACCTACCGCCAAATTATGCGTATGATATTGTTTTTTCTTGCAAAAGTGTTGATTTATATGAAGAATTTATTTGGAATAGTATTCCTACATGATCATCTCTAATGGTCCTTGGTTTAAACTTTAGACACATTTTGAATGATCATTTCTCGAATAATTCATCACCATTTTTAGAATGGAAGTTAGAATGCATAATATTCACATAACTCGAATGCGTCCTTTAATCACATCTTTATCGATACTTCTAAAATAAAAGTTAGAATGCATAATCTTCACACAACTTGAATGCGTACTTTAATCACATCTTAAATGGCTACTATTGATGAGTTTTTTATTTGTTAAATATTAATCCGCTAATTATAATGAGAGATAAGTGAATAATAATTCATAGAAGTAAATTGACTCGGCATCTTTTGTCTCCTTTTATTCAAGTTATTCAAACCCCTTTCCAAGTAAGGGATATCAAGTATTTATGGAGGATACCATGAAGAGCTTCGTGTATCCACAAGCTTCACGTACTAATTTAGCCCGCGCATATGGATTTCTGGTAATTGATAAAAATTCGGCGGCCTCCCATCCATGATGCCATCCGTCATAGTTGGAGGACAAGAACGCGCGGGCTATTTTATAATTTTTTTAAAAAATATTTTATTGGGAAATTTTCAATGAATATTTTAAATTTGTTTCTTTGTTGTAGAAGTTAATTTTTATTTTATTGTTTATTTTCCTCTGTGAAGTTATATAAAATTGTAGTTCTAATTTATATTTGAATATGTTTGGATAAATAAGAATCACCTTTATTTCTTATAATTTAGCATACAGATTTCACAGTAAAGGATCTATTCAACAATCGTAATTTTAATGAATAAAAATATTAACTTAATTAATCTGATTATATTTTCATTAAATTGTACTTCATTTTCTAAAAATCATAAAAAATTATAATCGCCTCGTGAAAATTATAAACCTTATTTACGAATGCACCTTAAAGTGGTATGTGTGACTTTTTGCTATTTAAGTATTGGGATTAAAAATACATATACGTTCCTAGTCAAAAATCTCCGGGTGTTATGACTCATCATTTATTTAAAATTTGGGGATCAAATGAGCCACAAAAAAGTTTTTTGTTTCTTGCGTAATGATTAACACTTAGTCGTACTAAAAATCTTAAATTGGTAGATACGATTAACAACAAATATAAGTAATACTAATATCAATATCAATAATAAATATTTAAATTAAATAAATGGGAGTGAGATAATTCGAACTTGAGTCCGTCCTAAATGGAGAGGAAGGAGCATAATTTAGAGATAAAATAAAGAATGAAAAAAAGTTGGATCAATCTCCCAACTCCTCAAGTGCTCCAAATGCAAAGTAAGAAAAAATATGGAGGAACTTGAAAACTTTTTTTTAAATACGACGTGTCTAATTATATGAACCTGTAAAATTAATAAAATAAAATAGACGTTTATATATTTGCCATCAACACATTTTTTAAATAAGTCAAGCTTTGATCTGTTAATTTACTTAATTAACACATGACCAATATGATAAAAGAATAATATTAAAGTTAAACGTCAATGTTAAAGTTGCTACTCTAATTAAAACCATCTTAAAGTTACTATTAAAGATATGATCTTGGTATAATATTTATCTCTACTAAAAGTTGTTACTAAAAATATGACCTTCTGTATGTATTTTTCGTGTTTTGAATTTGAAACACATTAATTTACATTATATTGTTATTTATATGTAGTGTTTGTCAAGTATTGTCATTTATAATAAATTAAATCGATTGTTAAAAATTAGAACTAGAACTACTGATATATTGGAGGATACTAAAAAATATATAATAATGATAAATTAAAAATATTATTTTATGACGATAAGTGTTTATTAAATAATAGCATAGTCAATAAGGATAAAGTAGAAGCTATTGATTACAAATGTAATGGGTCGGAACTCGCATGTATTTGATTTTTAATTGAAAATTTGTTTATTAAAAAAATATTGTAAACTCTTTTACCTATTGATATATGTGCAAATCGAAATAATTATGATATTTGCAAAAATTTTAATGAAATATTTTAGTACTTACAAATTTAACATTAGAAATTTTATTTCAAAAATTCATTTTTGCAATAGCATACGTAAAAAAATGTGGAAAATAAATAGAAGTGGACTACTTTGGGGACTTTTTTTCTTTGAAATAGATAAACTTATGTTCTTGTCGGGCTTAGCCCAATGAAAAAGAAGATTAACCCCTAAGCGCTATAATATACTAGGGTAACTTATTATTTTTCTATTTAATACTTAAATTGTTAAGGATTTTACATTTGTCTTGATTTTATAATATACTAGCTAACAACCAAAGCACTATGATTGTGAAACAATTTTATTGTGCATAATAATATTATCTAATTTTTCTATTTAATACTTAAATTGTTAAGGATTTTACATTTGTCTTGATTTTATAATATACTAGCTAACAACCAAAGCACTATGATTGTGAAACAATTTTATTGTGCATAATAATTTTATCTATGTTGGGCTTTGCTGAGCATGCCTAACTTTGGGCCGAGCCCGCACGGGTTTGTTTTTGGGCACCTCCCAAAAGGCCTCATACTAATTGGAATTATCTAGCTGCTTATATTCTAGCAAACTGCCCCTCCCACAAACGATGTGGCACAACTCCTAATAATCTCCCCCTTCACACATCGGGCCCGACACCTGCCGATTCTGCCTCCTGATTGTGTGATCTGGCTCCCCCTTGACCCATACTGGAAGTCCATCTGGCTATCTGCTCCCCCTAGGCCCAAATTAGAAGATCCACCTGCCTTTTACTTGAGCCCATTCTGGGGCAAGCCCATCTGCCTCTTCCTAGGTCACTTCTGAAGTCATCTGAGATTGTTACAGACCGTTATAACCATAGCTCTGATACCATTTGTTGGGCTTTCTGAGCAAGCCTAACTCCACATTAGTATGATATTGTCCGCTTTGGGCCGAGCCCGCACGGATTTGTTTTTGGGCACCTCCCAAAAGGCCTCATAATAATTGGAGTTATCTGGCTGCTTATATTCTAGCAAACTGCCCCTCCCACAAACGATGTGGGACAACTCCTAACAATCTCCCCCTTCACACATCGGGCCCGACACATGTCGATTCTACCTCCTTCAGTGTGACCAGGCTCCCCCTCGACCCATACTGAAAGTCCATTTGGCTATCTGCTCCCCCTAGGCCCATACTGGAAGGTCCACCTGCCTTTTCCTTGAGCCCATTCTGGGGCAAGCCCATCTGCCTCTTCCTAGGTCCATTCTGGAGCCCACATGAGATTGTTATGGACCGTTATAACCTGAAGCTCTGATACCACTTGTTGGGCTTTGCTGAGCATGCCTAACTCCACATTAGTATGATATTGTCCGCTTTGGACCGAGCCCGCACGGGTTTGTTTTTGGGCACCTCCCAAAAGGCCTCATACTAATTGGAGTTATCTGGCTGCTTATATTCTAGCAAACTGCCCCTCCCACAAACGATGTGGGACAACTCCTAACAATCTAAACTTGGATATATATTAATAAATATAAATTAGCTATAGATATAACTATTTAAAGAGCTAACGAATTATTATAATTTCGGATTGTAAATTTATGTTATCACTTTGTATTGGATTTTAATAAGAATGTTTGTGTCAAATTTGAATAAGCCGATTTTATAAATTTCGTTGATGTATTGAGTTCTCAAAAAAATGTTCATATTAATTTTTAATAAGACGAAACACATAGTAACAACCAATGATTTTTCATAAGTTCCGTTTTAATATAGTAGTATAAATAGATATAAATTTGAGTATCAAGTTGTATGATTATTTGTTTCATACAAAATGACTAACAATTAACTTTATTTTTTTTAAAAAAAATAATTAACTTTGTTCCGCAACTTTGCTTATGTTAATATTGAATTAAGGTTAATTTAAAAAATCGTTTTTAGCACAATTTGGAGATAAAATGACGAATACGATAATTCGGGAAGAGTTGACATTAGCCGACAATATGCAAAACAAAGTTTCGGAAAACATGTTTTTTTGAATTCATTTTGGTGCAAGGCATGTGTGTCGAATGCGTTCTGCCAAAACACAATTTTACGATGCAATTTACTTGCTTATTTTATGGGGAATGCAATATTTTTATGAGAATTTCTTGATGTTCGAAAAATATTTTCAAAAAGTTCTCAAACACAGAAGTGTCATGATGTAATTGGTGATTCCATTTAAAAAAATGAGAGCATTTGTGCTTAAATACGCGCTCACAAATTAAAACTGGTCATGTGTCATTTGGGATTTTTTTGTGAGTTTTTTGGGAGTTTTGTGGGATCTCTAGGATTACTAAGAATTTATTGCATTTTATCGAACAAATATAAAAACCCACTATTTGCCGATGCCAAAACTCACAACTTGTTCTTTTTTGGCCTCCCTTGTTCCTGTGCTATTTTTAATCATCTTCCCCTCCTTTCAAGCTCCAAATTTGAATTATTTACTTAGCTGTATCCTTTTTCATTTGTATTTTAATTTTATGATACTTATCTGATTATCTTGAAGGTTAAGTAGAAGCCATTTTCTCAATCAGTGTTTTAAAGTAAAAAATAATAACATTCACCGTTATTACTAGTAAATTGAAGATATGAATTTAGCACTCATTGTACGTTTAAATTATAGTGTATCCTGAAAGACCAAAAATTTATCTTGAATATATGCCACTTCTTTACATCCTTCATGTTCAATATTTTCTATGTGCATTTAGAGGAAGCTTGTTCTTCAATGAGGTCTCATCCTAACATTGACATTTCTGATTTTTAATTGTTTTTCTACCCTTATTCAGTATTAAAATCGAATACATATGAAAATGGTTCGTTATTAAGCAAATGTTTGTGTATAAACAATAGTTTGTGAATCCTTTAGTGTATATAATATTGTATAACCTAGTATTTTGAAGATAAGATTTTTTGCTTTAGGGTATTAATTAAATCGTTAGAATACAGGTACAAAATTAAATGCAAATGCATAATTGCTTATTTGGTACCTGCATTTTGCAGTAAAATTGCAGGTTATCTTCTTTTTATGATATGCTAGTTGTTTGAGTTACCGTGGAAAGAATTAAAATTGAGAATAAATATGTATCTTGCATACCCTTATTCAGTTTAATATTTACCTTTCAAGGTACCTATACCCAGCTCTAACAAGTGTATTGAATGCTGGACAGTGTATTTTATAGTTAAAATTTGGAAAAACTGAAGGGTACACATGTCAGATAACTTCATCGGCATATATGCAACTCAAGCAGTTAGGATAGTATATTCGTCATTGACAATTTATAAACTTTTATCTCTCCCTTTTGTAATTATACTAGTTAGTGACGTGGTTCATGCATGTTTTTTTAGATATTCGTTGGAATGTAACTCAGTTGCAGTTTTATTAAATGTGGTGATTTTAAGTATGCACTTACATGTTTCACTTGTAATCGTAATGTCATTGCCGGTTGGTTAACGAGATCTGAAATGTTTGACTATATACTATGTTGCAAAAGGTATTGAATACACAAGTAGCGGATGATATTAATTCACATCATATACATTTAATGCAGGCTTATATAAATCTCTCTTTGAGTTCATCACCTCTTTCATCTTCATCCCGAATCACAAAATTTACTTCAGAGGATAGACTTAAGTCACATGATTGAACAAATTGCTGGTACTTGTAATCTGTAACTCCCACGAACTGATACAATTTTGTTAGGCAACTGGTTTTTATCTACTATGATCTTTAAGTTGCAATTTAGCAACTATGTGTATCATGATTTATTATATTTAGAGTTAATTATATTATTTTCAATTCCTATGACAATACTTTATTAGTGCTAGATAATAGTAATCTGATGACACCGGTTTTGCAGGGTCACCTAAATGAGAACTTTAGTGCGCTGGAAAACTTTGGACAGAGAAATAATTTGGAGTTCTATGCCGAGGAAGCTCTGAACTTATTTTTGAGAGAACAGGGAACGTGCTCACAGAAATGGAGCAAGAACTGTGAGTTCTTTATATATGAGAATAGTTGTCAAATTTCACTATATTTAAAAGTTATAATTTAAACTTCTTTGACGGTGATAACATATTTTGACCTTTCGTAAAAAGAAAACTCCTCTTGATGTTCATCCGGTCTTGCTATTAAATTCTCAGCTCAAACAACACTGCATCAGGTGGGAGACTAGGTGGTTGACAATAAAATTAATATGATTTTTTCCTGAAATAGTTTTAAATTCTCATTTGACATCATAGTCAGTTCTTCTGAACAGTTAAAGAAAGTGTGTTAAAATTAAATGTCTGAAATTATGCACAGATCTTAAAGTTTAATGGGCGCATTGGTTAATTATCAAATGTTTTTAAGATTTTCAAGTGTTTCAGTCATTGTAAGGTTCCTGTTAATATAGTCTAATTGCAATTTTGTAGCTTGGAGCTGCTAAAGTGCAATATAAGGTGATGGAATTTCAAAAGCCGATTATAAATGAATTGGGACATCACATGGGATATAGGAATGATCGGCAGAGATATGACCTATCACAAACTAGACCAAAAATGGCAAGTATAATATGCTTGTGTGAAATGTTATACTTTTATGATTAATAAGTATCTCATGCAGTAAACAAAAGAGTTATAAGTGCCTCATAGTTGATGCGTAGTACTAATTATTAGGGGGTTTGATCACTTTATCTAACTTCTTTTGTGGCATGTTCCATATTCTTAAAAAATTCCATACTTTTTTAAAGAATTCAGAAGTGGATAATATATATTAATGACCAGTCGACTAACTCATTCGCGGATGTAAGCAGTCTTCTGGAAGCTTTAGGAGAAGTGATGCTTGAGCGTGAATGGTTCAAGAACAGAAGAGAGCTGTATTTTAGGGTAAGCCTTCATCCCATTCCTGATAGTACATATAGCTCCTAGAAGGACTACTCCTAGGCCTTCAACTCTATACAGCTCCTAGAAGGACTACTCCTAAGCTCCTAACTCCATATAACTCCTGGGAGGGCTACTCCTAGGCCCCTAACCCCACGCAGCTCCTGGAAGGAGTAGTCCCGCGCACTACCACTCCTAACCAGCTCAGTCCCGCAAGCCTAACCTTGGTGGATCCCAGCACGTGAGACGTTGGCCCAGGAACATGATGGGGACAACTATCACACATCAATCATTGGAATAATCAGGGCACGTGTCAGAGGATCCTCAGAACATTCCTCAGCCAGTCCCGCGCTGACACGTGTAAAGCATCCACTCCAGCCAGCTGTCCTCCGCCCCAGAACCAATGGCTATGATCTAAAGGTACCAACCCCAAAACCCTACCCTTGGGCTATAAATAGCCCAAGAAGGTGAGGTTTTGGGGTTAATCATTCTTTCACACTCATATACACACACAGCCACCTTGCATTCATATTCATCTTCATCTTCCCAAAAAGCTAGTTCTTACTCTCACGCCGGAGGCGCCGCGGGACTCCAACCCCCTTCCGGTGTTGTTTTGTAGGAATCCAATCACAGCTACACCTCTACAGCGACGAAGGATCCAGGACGACGTCGAAGGAGCAGCCCCGCCACCAGGAGTTATCATTTGGCGCTAGAAGGAGGGGCTCTCCATCCTTGGGTCTCGGTGCCCCTGAATTCACCTTTATCAACAAACTCTACAAAGAGTCCATTTATTCAAACTTGTAAGAACCCAAGCAACCAACCTCTTCCATAAGCATGAATGTTGTTTATTTCAGCCATATTTGTGTGTGCTCGTTATTTTAGGCCACGTTTGTGTGAGCCCGTTTTGTTGATTTGAGCCATGTTTTTGTGAGCTATCGTTAGTTTTAATCGTTATTACTCTAGTTTGAATATGGCGTTTGCGTTATACTACATCGTTGAGTAGTCCCAGGAAATTTTTTAAGCTGCTCCCAGGAAGCTATTTGTTAGTGTTTGTTGTTATTTTGGGTAGTTTCTGCAAATTTCATAAAGCAACCTTAGACCGATATTCTCTGTAGCGTATTGTTGTTATTTATTGTTGGTATTGTTGAAAAATGGCAAGACCAGGAAAGAATACCTCTGGAAGACCATCTGCTAGTGCTCAAGTCCAGGAGCCGGACCACTCCCAGGCCCTTGACCCAGGAGCCGAGAGAGAAACACTCAAGGAGCAGCCTCTACACACCCCTGTAGTGGAGAGAATTGTAAACACCAGGGATGCCAGGACCCTCATAGAGCTCAATCAGTACAAGTACACCAACGTCCCAGTAGCCGAAGAGCACATGGCTAACCTTACAAGCGATGAACTAGCAGAAGCAATCACACTATATAGGCAGGAGCAGACCCGACTCCAAGAAGAAGCTGAACTCGAGGAGGAACCGGAGGAGTCCGGGGACTCCCAACAATCGAAGAGATCTGTATTTGACCGAATTGGAGCCAAAGGAAAGAAAAGCAAAAAAGATCAAAGCAAGAAAGAAGCAGAAGCTGCTAAGCAGAGAAAGTTGGAAGAGGTCCGGGAGCAAATCAGGAAAGAAGAAGAAGCAAAGCTTGAGCTAAAGATCCAAAAGAGGATGCAACTAGAAGAAAAAAAGCTATTGGCCAAGTCTAGGAGCAAAAGAACCCGGAGAGATCCTACTCCGGAGCTGATTTCTGATGACGAAGAAGAAGTGGGGCAGAAGGACCTAAAAGATATGATCTATGAATTACAGAGAAAGATGGACAGAGACTCAGGAGTAGAGGTCGGAGAAACATTAACTCCATTCAGCCACTCCCTGGAAGCTATCCCCCGGCAGCGGAACTTGAAGAATTACAACTTCTAGGGTTGAGCATTCGGTCGGTTCGGTCCAAAATCGGACTGAACCGAATAGACCGAAAAACCGAATAGTCATTTTTTTGGACCGAACCGGACCGAAGTTATAATATGGACCGGACCGGACCGGACCGGACCGAACCAAAATAATTCGGTTCGGTCCGGTTTTGGACCAAATAGACCGAAATTTTCTTCAAAAAGAAAAGTGCATTAAAAATTAAATCATAAATTATAAAATTTAAAATATAATTAAAGTATTGTGCTACGTAGAGTTCTAATAGTCTATGAATATAATTAAAAATTAAAAATTATGATTATAATTTTTAAGAAATATGTAAAATGTATATAATATGAAATTATAGCATTTATTATTTGGTCTATTCGGTCCGGACCGAAATATTTGTTAAAAGAACCGAACCGAACCGAATTTTATTTCGGTCTATTCGGTCCGGACTGAATAGACCGAATTTCTGAAAGAATTAGGACCGAACCGAACCGAATTAGCACGGTTTGGTTCGGTTTTTCGGTTTGGTTTGGTTTTGCTCAGCCCTAACAACTTCGAATCCTTCGATGGACTAGGAGACCCGGAGGAGCACTTGAACTACTTTGAGTAGATAGCGCAGATATATTACTACAATGACTTAACGAAATCAAGGTTCTTCGCTTCAACTCTTAAGGGGGGGGGGGGCGGCAGAGATGGTTCAGCAGAATCCCCTCCCGCAGCATCCACTCTTGGAAGGAATTTCGAGCCTCCTTCCTTCGGAGATTTCGGGCAAACAAAATGCACGAAATGCACATGTGTCACCTATAGACAATTCGGCAACATGACAATGAGTCCCTCTCTGCATACATGCGCCTTTTCCAGGAAGCAATCAATAAAGTTTCAAGTTTGGATGAGAGGGAAGCTTTAAGCATTTTCAGGAGAAACCTGGACCCAGAGCATAATGAGAGATATATAGTGGAGCTAATCAATAAGGAGCCGCAAAGTCTGGCAGCAGCTTATTCCATGGCTGCCAGATTCATTAAGGAAACAGATGTGCTCCAGGCAATGAGGATGACCCGGAATGGGGGGTCCAGGAGTAAAAACACTGATGACCGACCGAAAGGGGGTTACCATCAGGATAAGAAGTTTAAGCAAAGCAACCAAGGCCAAGAAAGACAAACTACTCCGGTTTTCCAGAGACTTGGTCCTAAGAAGGAGTCAAGTAGTGACCCAGGACCCGCGAAGCAACCCCGGGAGCCAAAGCAGGAGCCGGACTGAACTCCTCTCAACATGATCCGGCAGGAAATATTGAAAGAGGTAAAAGACAAGCCTTTCTATTATCCCCCTAAACCAATGCAAACTCCTCCGGAAAGCAGGCCTTATAATAGGCAGTGTGATTACCACGAGACCCATGGCCACAAGAC
Organism: Apium graveolens; assembly: GCF_009905375.1. Classification (NCBI taxonomy): domain Eukaryota; kingdom Viridiplantae; phylum Streptophyta; class Magnoliopsida; order Apiales; family Apiaceae; genus Apium; species Apium graveolens. The sequence continues at coordinate 12,628,924 of NC_133654.1, read as the reverse complement.
TGAGAATTGCTTATCACTCAAGTACTTCATTGAGGACCAATTGAAGAAGGGGAACATGAACAAGTACTTAGTTCGGGACAACAACAGAGGGAAAGCATAGAAGAGAGGAAATAATGTAGTCAATGTGGTCCTAGGTGGATCCTACTCCCCACCCCGGAGCCCGGACTTCGGCGAAGAAGTGCTCTCAATCCAATCACTCCCAGACCTGGTGATATCCTTCAGCAGCAAGGACTACGAATGAGTCAACCCTCATCACAATACAGCTTTGGTTGTCACTCTAGACATCTTTGATAATGAAGTAAGAAGAATGCTCATAGATAATGGTTCCTCGATAAATATTCTCTTCAAGCACACAGTGGATAGAATGCAGTTAGGGAGCGTCTGCTCAAATGAATGTCGGGAGGACCCACTCTATGGCTTCGACCACAACTTAGTCCCGATCCAAGGAACTTTATATCTGCCAGTCATTTTTGGATCTGCTCCTAACCAAGTGACTCATGTCATAAAATTTTATGTGATCAATGCTCCTTCTTCATAAAACGGAATCATTGGCAGATCAGCTCTAACCATGATGCAAGAAATAACTTCAATCTCCCATCTCAAGATCAAATTCCCAACCCCGGCAGGAGTCAGGGAGATTAAAGGAGATTATGAAGTTGCTGAAATATGCTACAACCGGGGGTTAGTTATGGAAGAAACCCATCAAGATAACAAGAGGAAGGCTACGGTCCTTCACAAGCAACAAAGCATGAAGAAGCACCGACCTCGGACAAGGGAAGAAGCAAAGAAAACAAGTCTAGAAGGACTAGTAAGCAACCAAGTCATGGTAGTGGACAAGGCAAATCAAGTCCTAGACCAAGCTAGTCCTACCATGCAAACAACCAAGGAACATGAAAAAGCAAACTCCTATCTGAAGAAGAACTCTGAAGCCCAAATCCATCAAATGGTTTCAAACAAAGAGCAAGCAAAAATTGAAGCTGCAGTCGAAATAGAGGAAGTCCAGGCAGATGAAAGCAATTCTAGCAAAAAACTAAAAGTTGGGTTAGGACTCGAGCAGTCCTTCAAGGAGAGATTAGTATCCTTGCTCCGGGAGTACAGAGATGTTTTTGCCTGGAGTCCAAGAGACATGCCAGGACTACATGAGTCCATAGCAATGCACAGCTTGGATGTCAAACCCAACAGAAAACCAGTCAGACAGAAGAGAAGAAACTTTGCCCCGGAGAGGCAAAAAGCCATCGACGAAGAAGTGGAAAAGCTACTCAAAGCAGGAATCATCAAAGAAATCAAATATCCGGAGTGGCTAGCTAATGTGGTCATGGTGAAGAAGTCCAACGGCAAATGGAGAATGTGTGTGGACTACACTGATTAGAATGATGCATGCCCGAAGGACCCGTATCCTCTCCCAAATATTGATCAACTGATAGATGCCACCTCCGGACATATCATGCTAAGTTTCATGGACGCCTTCTCCGGATACAACCAGATAAAGATGAACCCAAAGGACATCCCCAAGACAACATTCATAACTTACAAAGTAGTCTACGCTTATATGATGCTACCCTTCGGGCTTACCAGCGCAGGATCCACTTACCAAAGAGCAATGAACAAGATATTCAAGTCCCAGATTGGGAGGAACTTGGAGTGCTATGTCGATGACATGATTTCCAAATCAACAACTATACCAGGGCATGTGGAAGATCTGAAGGAATGCTTTAACATCCTAAGGAAGAACCAACTCAAGCTGAATCCGGAGAAATTCACCTTCGGAGTAGGAGGAGGCAAGTTCCTAGGATTCATGATCAGCAACAGAGGCATAGAAGCCAATCCAGAGAAAATAAAAGCAATTCGAGAGATGAAAACTCCCAGGACCCAAAAAGATGTGCAGAAGCTAGCAGGATCCCTAGCAGCACTCAGGAGATTTGTGTCAAAGCTAGCAGAGAGGTGCCTACCATTCTTTGATTTACTCAAAGGAACAACCAACAAGAAAGAGGTGAACTGGAATCCGGAGTGCCAAAAAGCATTCGAGGAAATCAAGTACTACCTCTCTCAGCCACCAGTCCTAACTAAGGCCTAACCATGAGAGCCTCTCTACTTATACTTGTCAGCAGGATCACCAGCCGTAGGAGCTGCCCTAATCAGAGAAGAGAATGGAAAACAACAACCAGTTTACTATGTAAGCCAAGTCTTAAAAGATGCAGAAACAAGATACCCAAGATTGGAGAAGTTTGCCTTTGCCTTAGTCACAACTTCAAGAAAACTCAGGCACTACTTCCAAGGGAGAGAAATCAGAGTAGTAACAAATCAACCACTAAGGAAAATAATTCACAAACCAGATGTCTCGGGAAGACTTGTCAATTGGGCTGTGGAGTTAAGCCAGTTCAATTTAAGATTCATTCCCAAGACGACAATCAAAGCTCAAGCTCTTGCAGATTTCATAATCGAATGCAACTTCCCAGAAGAAGAACCGGAACCAATGGACATGGATCAGGAGCCAAAAAAGGAAACAAGTCCGGGAGCCTGAACCTTAATGGTAGATGGTTCTTCAACAAGCGAGAGGTCGGGAGCCGGACTCATACTCAGAAGTCCAGAAGGATTCAAGATAGAGACATCTATATCCTTCGGCTTCCCCGCAACAAACAATCAAGCAGAATATGAGGCATTGATCACAGGACTAAAGCTCTCCAGGACTCTAAAGATTGAGGACTTAAAAATTTACAGCGACTCCCAGATAGTGGTCAAGCGAACAAATGGAGAATACATAACAAAGGACCCTACTCTGGCAAAGTATCAAGCCTTGGTTCAGAGCTACTCAGCTTCAATACCTAGCCATCAAGTCCTTCAGATATGCCGAGAAGAAAATGAGGAAGCAGACATCCTATCCAAATTAGTCCGGAACTCATCAGATCTGGACTGCTCAGTCTACTTCGAAGAACTCCACAAACCATCCATTGAATCCGGAGAGATCTTGGAGATAGAAAGCAGTCAAAACTGGATGACCCCCTTAATAAACTATTTGGACAAAGGGGAGCTCCCAGAAGACAAAGGAAAAGCTCAAAGATTAAAAGCAAAGACAGCCAAGTTCTTCCTCCAAGAAGGAATACTTTATCGCAGGACCTTCTTATCTCCTATCCTGAAATGTGTTAGCCCAGAAGAAGCAAAGTACTGTTTGGCAGAAGTGCATGAAGGGATATGCAGAGACCACATATCTGCAAAGGACCTAGCTCATAAGATTATCAGACAAGGATACTACTGGCCAACTATTCATCAGGATGCAATATAATTCATCAAGAAGTGCAAGGAATGCCAACTTTTCAGCAACATGCCCCAGATCATCCCAGTCCTACCATCCTCAGTCCTGTCACCTATCCCCTTCGCTGTTTGGGGTATTGACATTATGGGACCCTTCCCCCGGGCCAAAGGAGACCTCAGGTACCTACTAGTCTCTATTGATTACATGAAAAAATGGGTTGAAGCAAAAGTAATGAGAACAATCAATCAACAAGACTGCATAAGGTTTATGAACAACATTTTGATGAGGTTCGGGATACCGCGATTCCTAGTATCAGACAATGGGCCCCAATTCATTGGATCAGAGTTCGAGTCCTACCTCCAAGAGCGCGGGATCAAGCACAAAAAATCATCAGTGGCATATCCCCAAGGAAATGGCCAAGTAGAAGTAACTAACAGAATCCTACTACGAGGTATCGAGAAAAGACTCAAAGAAAGCAAAAGCAAATGGCCAGAAGAACTACCAAGTATACTTTGGTCCTACAGGACAAGCCCAAGGACAAGCACCGGAGAAACTCCATTCAAACTAGCTTATGGAACGGAAGCAATGCTTCCTATTGAAGTGGGCTCTCCTTCCCATAGAGCAATAAACTTTGAAGAAGAAGCAAATGAAGAAGGACTCAGAAAAAACATGGAGCTAATTGATGAGGTCCGGGACCAAGCTGTATAAAGGATGGAAAATACAAGGAGAAAACAAGAGATCATTTCAGTAAGAAGTCAAGAGTCAAAAACTTCCAAGTTGGAGACTTAGTTCTTCGAGACACTGAAGCATCAGATCCCACAAACACTGGAAAGCTAATGCCCAAATGGGAAGGACCATACAAGATCAAAGAAGTCCTCAGGCCAGGAACCTACAAGCTCCTGAACATGGATGGCTCAGAAGTTCCAAACGCTTGGCATGGACTAAGGCTAAGAAAATTCTACCATTAGGAGAACAAACAAAGCAACCAAAAATCTTGTAGAGCAACCAATTTGATTATCCTCCTATTTTGTATGAATGATTAATGAAAAACTTTTCCCCCTTTACATACTCTTCAAAACTAACCACTAGTCGGGACAAGCTATTAGTCAGGACTAGAGCAACCATTTTTACTTAGAATTAATTTTCTAACTAAAAGCCATCACTAGTCCGGACAAGCTATTAGTCAGGACTAGAGTACCCATTTTTACTTAGAATTAATTTTCTAACTAAAAGCCGCCACTAGTCCGGACAAACTATTAGTCAGGACTAGAGCAACCATTTTTACTTAGAATTAATTTTCTAACTAAAAGCCATCACTAGTCCGGACAAGCTATTAGACAGGACTAGAGCAACCATTTTTACTTAGAATTAATTTTTTAACTAAAAGCCGCCACTAGTCCGGACAAACTATTAGTCAGGACTAGAGCAACCATTTTTACTTAGAATTAATTTTCTAACTAAAAGCCATCACTAGTCCGGACATGAAATCAGTCAGGACTAGAGCAACCATTTTTACTTGGAATTAATTTTCTAAATAAAAGCCATCACTAGTCCGGACAAGCTATTAGTCAGGACTAGAGCAACCATTTTTACTTAAAATTAATTTTTTAACTAAAAGTCGCCACTAGTCCGGACAAACTATTAGTCAGGACTAGAGCAACCATTTTTACTTAGAATTAATTTTCTAACTAAAAGCCATCACTAGTCCGGACATGAAATCAGTCAGGACTAGAGCAACCATTTTTACTTAGAATTAATTTTCTAACTAAAAGCCATCACTAGTCCGGAAAAACTATTAGTCAGGACTAGAGTAACCATTTTTACTTAGAATTAATTTTCTAACCAAAAGCCATAACTGGTCCGGACAAGATATTAGTCAGGACTAGAGCAATCATTTTTACTTAGAATTAATTTTCTAACTAAAAGCCATCACTAGTCTGGACAAGCTATTAGTCAGGACTAGAGCAACCGTTTTTATTTAGAATTAATTTTCTAACTAAAAGCCACTAATAGTCCGGACAAGCAATTAGTCAGGACTAGTGCAACAATTTTTACTTGAAAAAATATTCTAAGGCAAAAACAAACTACAAAAACAAAGCAAAATGATAGCAAACATTGAAAAATTACCGGACTTGAATAAGCCCGGAGCAAAGTACGAATATTACAGATGTCAAAGTTATCAAACGTCTTCAAGAAAAATCAAATTTACAAATTCAAGACTCCGGAGCATTAGGAGGCAGGAAACTGGGACAGGGCCCGTCGAACGGCTCCGAATCCCCTAGCCCAAGCTCAAAATCTTCCTTTGCCTTGATAAACTCAGTAATAAAGCTGTCCCAGTCGGCTTCCGGATTGATCTTGATATTTCGCTCCGCCACCAACCAACAACGGGCTATCTCTGGAGCACCAGCATTGGCACGAGCTTTGTCATACTCTTCAGATCTCTTAAACTCCGCAATAACTTCAGACTCCGGATGCACAACAGACATCTGCCTCCGGAGCTCAGCCAATTCAGACTTCAGATTAGAAGATTCTTTTTCAGCACTCTTAGCCCGGATCCTGACATCATCAAGCTGCTGGTTCAGGCCGGAGAGAGAGGTGTCCTTAACAATGATCTGGTCCCGGAGCCTGCTAATTTCAGAATCCTTATCAGCAATAGCAGTCCGAGAACTTTTCAGCTCATTATAAGCTAGCGAAGCTGATCCAGCCATATACCCACCCAACTGCAAAAAATAGGAAAACTTAGAAAATATTCTAAGGCAAACAAAAACAAGAAACAAGAAGAAAACATACCTGACCCCAGAGCCGGGAACACTCCTTCATAGTTGCATCGAATCTGGACTGATTCATCCTTCTCCAATCAGCTTGAGTAGGAATCCCAGCCATGAAACGAGCAACTTTCTCCTCCAGCCCCGAACAACTGGCATCCGGACTCTCTTCATCAACAGTCTTTCCTTTACCAGCCCCGGACCCAGAACCGGCTTCAAAATTTTCGGCCCGGGGAGGCTTACTTCCAAGGGTGCGAAGCCTCTTCCTCCTTCTCCCAGAATCACCACTCGGAGCCTCGCCTATAGGACCAAGGTCCTCAAGATTAGCAAACTCATCTCCCATTTCAACCTCAGCATCTAGCTCCGGACCAGGATGATTCACATCAACTTCAGGTTCTGGTATCGGAACCGCATTACTCTGGGATCCCTCCTCCACAGAGGCGTTAGATCCGGACCCACCATCAGCAGTCTTCTTGGGCAACTTGAAAGCCTTACCAAGACCTTTCAATGCATCACTGTATGCAGAAGACGACATGTCCGGATTGTAGTGTGGCAAACCAATAAACAACCAAGGCAGATGAAAAAATATGATAAATATAAGAGAGGCCCGGACAAGAAGGAAACTACTTACAACCTAATCTATGCATAGTTCTATGATTCATAAAAGTGTCTCGGGTCATTTGGAAACCCAGAGATTTACAAATTGCAAAAATTAACCGTATAGCTTCACCCCGGAGTACATCCCTACGGAAACAAGTCCGGACTCCTTTTGAAGCAATATGGGGAAGATAATACAAGTCTAAGCCCCAGAGCATGATCAACTCTCCATTCCAGTACTTCAGCGAAGATTGCTGGATAACAGGCCTGTAGGAGCCACCATAGCCGCACTCCGGAGCCCGGAACCGAAGTTCATATAGAGGGAACTGACTGGACCGGACAAGATGAAAAATATGATGCCATAACTTGAACGTGGGTTGCACCTTGAACTGATTGCAAGTAGCAATGAACCAGGTCATCCACTTTATACCATTAGGGGTTATCTGCATCGGAGAGACCTTGTACATATATTTACACAGATGCTTCAGGAACAAATGCCAATGAGGATTCCATTCGGACCGGAGATACTCCAGCCATACCGGAACAAACCCATCAGCCGGCCTATAATGAGCCCTCTCGTCTGGAGTCGGCCACCTCCACTCGTTCCGGCGGTCCAACTGAAAAGTAGCCCGGACCGCAGAATCCTGAGCCGCGTGATCCAGGCCAGCATACTCATCCTTGAGCTCATAGTGCTCCTTAGCCACTATGCTATCGGCAAACTTCCTATCAAATGCCTCCCTATCGTAAGGTCCCGGACCAACGTTTTGCTGCCTAGCATATCCGGACCTAATGCTCCTATAATAAAAGCTATCTTCTATTTCCTCACTCTTACTAACAAAGTACCCCAGATTCTCCACCCACAGACCCTCCGGACTGCAAGGTACCTTTCTCGAAGAAATCTTAGCAACTGAAAGCTTTGTTATGGCCTCAGAGTCCGAAGTGGAAGCCCTCTTCCCCATCCCAGCTCGTTCAAAATCAGCAGAAGACTCGAGATCAGAACTAGAGGGCCCCGGATAGCAAGTTATGTAAGATTTGGCACGCACCTTAGTCCGGACCATAAACCTAAAACAAGTGATAAAGGTTAGTCTAAAAACCCTACAGTTTATTTATCTTCAAAGCTAGATGGTCTGGACTACCCTATGTTCAATTTTATTACAAGTTAAAAGCGAACAGTCCGAAGACCCAATCCAAAAGAAAACAAAAAACCACAACTAAACAGACGCTCCGGACTGCAAAACCCCGAAGCTAAACAAACAAACCTAGCCTATTACTCCGAACTCAGATGTCACAATAACACAAAAATAGCAACCAATTACAAACTCCAAATATAAAATCATTAGTCCGGACTAGGTAACCAAGTCCGGACCCAACCAAAAAACCCTAATTCTAGAAACACTTACAAAATAAAATCAAACACCAAAATAAAACACAACCACATATAGATACATATACACGAACACAAACACAACAATTCAACAACAACCAAACATAGAAACACAAAAACACAACAAAAGCAACATATGAATCAATCGGAAAACAGAATAGAGAATGAAGCTTACAAGACAGAGATAACGGAGTGATTGGGGATGACCAAGCAACAATCACGAACCTCCACGGACTCCTGTAAAAAATGGCGACAACGGCAAAAACAGCAAAGAGAAAGAAGAAAATAAGAAGTAGAACAAGCAAAGAAAACCAAAGGTAAAAAAGAAAAGTGAGGAAGCAGGGGCGCCTTTTATAGGCGTGGTGAATATAAAAGGGTCACGCCACGTGGCAACATCCTGACCACCCATCACACACGGTTATTAATGAAGAGTCATTATTACAGCACGTCTTTTGAAAAAAGACAACTATAACAATTCAAATTATTGGGGGAAAATACCAAAAAATGTTTTAACTTCCGAGTCCGAACTCCACCACTCAGCGCAAGCCAGACTGAGGGGCAAGAAAAGCTCAGCCCTTTCCAAATACAACCTTAGTCCTGATTTTCCGAACTCAGCGCAATCCGGACTGGGGGGCAAGAAAAGCTCAACTCATTAAAAAGCCAACCGTCTTAGTCCTGATTTGCCGAACTCAGCGCAATCTGGACTGGAGGGCAAGAAAAGCTCAACTCCTTAAAATGCCAACCGCCTTAGTCCTGATTCGCCTAACCCAAGCGCAATCCGGAATGGGGGGCAAGAAAAGCTCAACTCCTGACAAGACCAACCACTTTAGTCCTGATTAGCCGAACTCAGCGCAATCCGGACTGGGGGCAAGAAAACCTCAACTCCTTAAAATGCCAAACGCCTTAGTCCTGATTTGCCGAACTCAACGCAATCCGGACTGGGGACCAAGAAAAGCTCAACTCCTGACAAAGAAAACCACCTTAGTCCTGATTCGCCAAACTCAGCGCAATCCGGACTGGGGGGCAAGAAAAGCTCAACTCCTGACAAGGCCAACCGTTTTAGTCCTGATTCACCGAACTCAGCACTAATCCGGACAGGAGGGCAAGAAAAACTCAACTCCTGACAAGGACAACCACATTAGTCCTGATTCGCCGAACTCAACGCAATCCAGACTGGGAGGCAAGAAAAGCTCAACTCCTGACAAGGACAACCACCTTAGTCCTGATTTGCCGAACTCAGCACAACCCGGACTGGGGGGCATGAAAAGCTCAAATTCCTCTAACAAAACAATCAAAAGCCCATGTTCAACAAACAAACCCAAATTCACTCCCCCATCCAGAAAATCTGCATAAGGGAGTGGGGGGCATATGATAGTACATATAGCTCCTAGAAGGACTACTCCTAGGCCTTCAACTCTATACAGCTCCTAGAAGGACTACTCCTAAGCTCCTAACTCCATATAACTCCTGGAAGGGCTACTCCCAGGCCCCTAACCCCACGCAGCTCCTGGAAGGAGTAGTCCCGCGCACTATCCACTCCTAACCAGCTCAGTCCCGAAAGCCTAACCTTGGTGGATCCCAGCACGTGAGACGTTGGCTCAGGTACATGATGGGGACAACTGTCACACATCAATCATGGGAATTATCAGGGCACGTGTCGAAGGATCCTCAGAACATTCCTCAGCCAGTCCCGCGCTGACACGTGTAAAGCATCCACTCCAGCCAGGTGTCCTCCGCCCCAGAACCAATGGCTATGATCAAAAGGTACCAACCCCAAAACCTTACCCTTGGGCTATAAATAGCCCAAGAAGGTGAGGTTTTGGGGTTAATCATTCTTTCACACTCATATACACACAGCCACCTTGCATTCATATTAATCTTCATCTTCCCAAAAAACTAGTTCTTACTCTCACGCCGGAGGCGCCGCGGGACTCCAACCCCCCTTCCGGTGTTGTTTTGTAGGAACCCAACCACAGCTACACCTCTACAACGGCGAAGGATTCAGGACGGCGTCGAAGGAGCAGCCCCGCCACCAGGAGTTATCAATTCCCAGTCTTATTACATACATGTTTTAGGATACTAATTTCCAAATTTTCTGATATATTGCAAGATGAAAGTTTTGGATCCACCTTGTGTAATTGACGACAACCCAGGGTTCAAGGAAGTACTGACGAGGAGTAGTCTGTTATGCAGCTGAGAGCAGTACTGAACTGGTCGTATCATTAGTTATTGTGTTTTGCTGTCTGAATGTTCATGTTGATCTGGATGTTATGTTTTTATGGGCATGTTTTTTAATATATTTGAACTTGTTCTATGTTGCTATGTTCTGTTTTTTTGTTTGTGGTCATGTTTTATTTAAATCATTTGATATATTAATATTATACTCATTAACAAGTATAAATTATTTCTGCCTTAGGTTTTCTTTTTCACATCTTTCCATTTCTGCATTAAGCACATGTTACAGATATAACTGTCAAGTAACACAAAAACACTGTGATAATTTTTATTTTATTTTATGCCTGATGGTTATAAACGGAAAGAATGATAACAAATAAGATATATATACACTTATATAGGTCAATTAAGTGTAAAAAATATTTTATTTTTTAAAAATTAATTTTTAGAATAAAATTTAAAATGTATCCCTAAAATTTATTTTATACCTATATTTTTTATATTTTTAATTCTTTTATTCCCTCCATGTGTATACTAAAAATGTGCCACTGTTTGTTTCTCAGTTTGGTCAAGTTTGCGTGAGTTGCAGTTAACCTATGGCCCTCACTCCCTTCTAAACTCATAATATTTTTGAGAGAAAGAGTAAATAAAATCAAAGTTGTTTAGCATTACTATTAACATGGCCCTGTATTCATTTTACTATTATCAAATTTTGTTCATTTAAATTATATTTTGCCTACCACCAAATTATATATACATGATATTGTTATATATATCCAGGTGTTTATAAAATTATGTTAATTTATGTTGTAAAATTATGTTATTTATGTTAAAATTCTTTCAGTTGCATTATTGTGTCAATTGTGAAAATATATGGGAGGATACTATAAATTGTAGATTGTGAATATTAACTATTTGTTGGAAACGTGATGGACTTAAAATAAAAAACTTTGATTTAAATTATTGCACTAGCAACACAAGAACACTATTTATTTTGTTGACTAATAAAAGTACACTATATATATATTGATGTTTACACACATAGTCAGGCTACATAAGCTTTATTTATACTAAGTCTACAATTGTTGAATTGAGCAGGTGTCTTTTATGTTTTGTTCAATACACGCATGACCACCTACTATCTCTTTTCTTCAGTTCATAGTTGAGTAATGCTTTTTATTTTCACCGCCTGCCTTTATTTTCTGCACTTCAATTAGTAGCCCAGCTGGCTAGCCACCCTTTTTAAAGGTAACTTATAAATACCCATGACACCTAGGTCTTCAACTTTGACTTCCACTGCCGTTGCTCTGTAAGTTTTTTCATAAGAAATTTTTAAACCAGCCTACCATATTTCCTGGGTTCATAATTACATACATATATAATGACCATCTTTCTCATATCAGATTCTATGCATAGTTTTCTTTTCCGATACTAGACTTTGTCTCTCACGTTAGCTGGTTCTTGCATGTATATTTGACCTCAGCCTGCTCTTTATTCAAATTAGGGTGGTGGAGAGTTTGAAATTCTAACACTCCCCCTCAAACTCGATTTTGCATTCCGAGTTTCATCTTCATTTTATGAAATATATCCGGCTTCAACGGTTTCGTAAATATATCTGCCAAAATTTTCTTCCGTCCTGCAGTGTACCAGCTCAACAAATAATTTTATCGTTCACCTGTTCTCGAATAAAATGATATTTAATGTTGATGTGCTTGCTCCGACTGTGTGACACCGGATTTTTTGCTAATGAAATAGCGGATTTATTTTCCACAAAAATAGTAACCGGTTCTTCCTTGACAAGATTTAACTCGCCCAAAATATAGCCTAACCACATAGCTTGATAGGTGCACGCTGCTGCTACAATATACTCTGCCTCACATGTTGAGAGAGCAACCGTCTGTTGCTTTTTTGATGACCATGAAAATATCGCGGAACCGATATGAAAAGCATATCCCGAAGTGCTTTTCTCGTCATCCAAGTCACCACCATAATCACTATCTGAGTAGCCAACTAATTTTACATTTTGAGAATGAGAATAAAATAATCCATGACCAAATGTACCTTTAATGTATCTTAAAATTCTTTTAGCTGCCATGAAGTGATCTTGCTTTGGTTTCTCCATGTACCTACTAACCAATCCAACTGCATACATAATATCTGGACGAGTAAAAGTTAGGTACCTCAGACTTCCAACCAAATTTTTGAACAATATCGGATTTACCGACTCCCTTGTTGAATCAACTCTAAGCTTTATGCTCGGTTCTTCTGACGTGCTTATTGGCTTGCATTCCTCCATTATGAACTTCTTTAAAATCTGCTCCGCATATTTTTTCAGCGACGTTAAAATCCCGTCTTTATTTTGCTTCACCTCGACTCCAAGAAAGTATGACATTTGACCAATATCTGTCATCTCAAATTCATTAGTCATAACTTTCTTAAAATCATCAAACATACCAGGATTATTTCCAATAAAGATCATATCGTCCACGTATAAGCAAACGATTATAATATCTCCCCCTGAATTTATTTTCGTGTAGAGGGCATGCTCGTATGGACTCTTCACGAAACCATTTCTCTGAAAATATTCATCAACCCTTATATTCCATGCTCGCGGAGCTTGCTTCAAACCATATAAGGCTTTCTTCAGCCTGTAGACTTTGTTTTCCCGGCCTTTTTGAACATATCCGGAAGGCTGCTCAATATAGACTTCTTCTTCAAGATAACCGTTTAGGAATGCTGACTTCACGCCCATCTGAAAAATCTTCCACTGGTTCTGAGCTGCAATTACTGTCAGAAGTCGTATAGTATCAACTCTTGCAACTGGAGCGAATACCTCATCATAGTCAATGCCATATCTCTGCTTGTAGCCTTTAGCCACCAACCTCGCCTTGTATTTCTCCACTTCTCCATCTTGATTCGTCTTGGTTTTATAGACCCACTTGACACCAATTGCTTTGTGTCCTTCTGGAAGATCTGTGAGCTCCCATGTATCATTCTTCTTGATTACGCCAATTTCTTCATCCATGGCTTTGTTCCATTTGCTTTCTTCAGAAGCTTCTTCAAATGTAATTGGATCACATTCATCCATTAAGCAAAATAAGGAATAATCAAAGGATATTTGTACCAGACTTGTAGCTTCGTAGATATTATCCAAACTCCGCATCTTTCGTGGTGCTCCCTCTGAACTGCTTCCTCCCATGGATGGTGTCGATCCAGGAGTTTGTTGATTTAGACTTGGTGGAGGAGTTTGATCATCGTCTCCGTCATCTTCAATATTTTGGTTATCACCGTCATCGTCATCACCATTGAAAAATAAACCAGCAACTTTTCTTTCATCCTCGCTCCATCTCCAGTAATCTGATTCATCAAACTCAACATCTCGAGAAATGATTAATTTCTTCGTTAGGGGATTGTAGAGTCTGTACGCCTTGCTTCTTTTGTCATATCCGGTAAAGATGCATTTCTCGCCTTTATCATCCATCTTCTTCCTTTTCTGATCAGGAACGTGGGCATAAGCAATACACCCAAAAATTCTGAGATGTCCAACTGATGGTTTGCTCCGGTTCCATGCTTCATTTGGAGTTTTATTTCTGACACTTTTTGTTGGACAACGATTCAACAAATAAACTGCACATAGAATGGCTTTGGCCCAAAAAAGTTCTCGGCAAGTGCTTTGCTTTCACCATGCCCCTTGCCATGTCAAGAATAGTGCAATTCTTTCTTTCTGCAACGCCATTTTGTTGAAAAGTATAGGCTGTTGTCAACTGATGATTGATTCCATGTGCTCTACAAAAGCTTCTGAACAGATTAGAAGTATACTCGCCTCCTCTGTCTGATCTGAGTACCTTCAAATAATGACCACTTTGCTTTTTTGTCAGTGCTTTGAACTCCTTGAATTTATCAAGAGCCTCCGACTTTTCTTTGATGATATACACCAGACTTTTCCTGCTAAAATCATCAATAAAAGTTAGGTAATACCTATTACCTCCAAGTGATGAGATATCAAATGGACCAGCAATATCTGTGTGAACAATCTCCAATGGCCTCCTGGCTCTCCATGATTTTCCAACAGGAAAAATTTGTCGATGTTGCTTCCCTTTGATACATGCTTCACACAAATTTTCTGGCTCGTTGATTTTTGGCAAACCGTCCACCATTTTTGTATTTGACAATAATTTCAAGCCAGAAAATCCAAGATGACCAAATCTTAAATGCCATAACCACGAGTCATTTTTAATGACCAATTTCAAGCACTTCTGCACTTTTGTTTGCATATCAAGCGTAAACAAACGATTTTTTGACATCTCCACATTTGTAATCAATTCTCGAGCTTGATTTCTGATAATGAGGGAATTCTCCTGCATCTGTATATTATATCCTTTCTCCACAAGCTGGCCAAGACTGATAATATTATTTTTCAATACAGGAATATAATAAACATCATTTATATATTTCTTTTCACCTTTCTTTGACATGATCATGATGGTACCTTTTCCTTTTACCGGAATCTTTGAACAGTCACCAAAAGTAACTTCTCCGCTGATGGTGTCATCTATCTCCGTGAATAATTCCTTATGACCAGTCATGTGATTACTGGCCCCTGAGTCAAGATACCAAACATTTTTCTTGCTTTCCTCGTCTCCTTTGTAAGTGAGGAACATAACAGTGCCAACATCTTTGTCTTCTTTTGCTGCTGCAAAATGACTTCTTTCTTCCACCTTTGGTGCTCTACACTCATAACTGAAGTGACCAAATTTATTACAATTATAACATTGAAATTGAGACTTGTCACCTCGTTGTTGAAATCCGCCTCTTCCACGACCTCTGAAATTTTGACTACGACCAGATGGTTGATAACCTTCAGAATTCTGGCCTCTGTTAAAAGGCTGCCTTTCACCTCCTCGTCTACCACGTTAGCCACCACTATAGCCACCTCTGCCACGTACAGAACTGCTACTGCCAGAACTGTCACCGATGGATACTTTACTTTGCAATGCCTTCTCCAAATGGCTTGCATCATCATACTGGTTCATACGCTGCTCGTGGGCTTGAAGATAACCTACGAGCTCGTCAATGGAAATTGTAGATAGATCTTTTGACTCCTCGATAAAAGTAACAACATAATCAAATTTTCTTGTCAACGAACGGAGTAACTTTTCCATGACCTGAACATCATCGAGACTTTCTCCATTTTTTTTCATCTCATTTGTCACCGTTTTCAAACGCGTAACAAATTCACCAATATTTTCGGAACTCTTCATCTTCAAATTTTCGAACTCCCCATGTAGCACTTAGAGCCGAACCTTTTTGACTTTCTCGACACCCTGAAATGATTTCTGCAGAATCTCCCACGCGTCTTTCGCCGTTTTTGCATTTAAATTTTTTTCAAAGGTTGATTCATCAACTCCTTGAATAATTATATATAACACTTTTTTATCTTTTTTTCCGGGTCTCTTTCAAAATCATCTTCTCAGCATTTGACAGGGCTGCTTCAGCGGCTGCATCTGTGGGCTCGTCATACCCGCTTTCGACAATATCCCAATTATCGTAGGAACCGAGTAATACCTTCATTTGAATACTCCAGTTCCCGTAATTTGTACTCGTCAATTTTGGAATATTTGGTTGCACCATCATCGCCATTTTTCACGAACAGAACCTTAGCTCTGATGCCACTTGTTGGAAACGTGATGGACTTAAAATAAAAAAACTTTGATTTAAATTATTACACTAGCAACACAAGAACACTATTTATTTTGTTGACTAATAAAAGTACACTATATATATATATTGATGTTTACACACATAGTCAGGCTACAACCTTTTTTTTCACATACAGAGCTTCAGCTCTTTGTTTCTACCACCTTTTTTATTTAAAGATATGCAGTAGAGCCTTATTTATAGGCCTCAGATTTTCTTACATCATTACTTACATAAGCTTTATTTATTACTAAGTCTACAATTGTTGAATTGAGCAGGTGTCTTCTATGTTTTGTTCAATACATGCATGGCCACCTACTGTCTTTTTCTTCAGTTCAATTAGTAGCCCAGCTGGCTAGCCACCCTTTTTAAAGGTAACTTATAAATACCCATGACACCTAGGTCTTCAACTTTGACTTCCAAGCTGCTGCCGTTGCTCTGTAAGTTTTTTTCACAAGAAATTTCTAAACCAGCCTACCATATTTCCTGGGTTCATAATTACATACATATATAATGACCATCTTTCTCATATCAGAGTCTATGCATAGTTTTCTTTTCCGATACTATACTTTGTCTCTCACGTTAGCTGGTTCATGCATGTATATTTGACCTCAGCCTGCTTTTTATTCAACACATATTAAAAACTAGCTGTAAATATTTATTAGGGTGGTGGAGAGTTTGAAATTCTAACAGTATTAAGTTCGCCAAATAGTTAAAATATTAAGCTTACAAAATAGTAAAGAAGTCATGATTCAATTGGGAGTATTTTCAATAGCTTTTCATCACATAATTTTTTTTGGGAATATCAATTCTTTCGTCCTTTAACTTTATGATGTTTTTGGTTAAGGTCCGTGAAATACAAAACAATTTTTGTAAATTGAAAAAAATGAAAAGAAAATGACTTGGAAACTAGTAGGACATGTCGTGACAAAATTAGACACGGAGAAATCAAGTGAGACATACTTTCCCCATTTTATAACATCCAATCACTACAAAAAAACGGCTAAATACGACCGGCAGAAAAACGGTCGCATTTAGTTAAATACGATCGGGAACGGTCGTATTTAACTAAATACGACCGTTTTTTGCACCGGTCGCATTCGGTCCCGTCATATTTAGTAACCGGTCGAATTTAGTGCGCTTAATTCGACCGGCGGTGGTTGAATTTGAATTTGCCAATTTTTCACTTAAACTTTGAAATTTTCGTTTGAAATTTGAAAATCCCGCCCAAAAAATTCAAATTTTCGTATAAATTCAAAATTCCCGCAAAAAATACTAATTCGACCGTATTTACTCATTTATCAAATTCGACCACTTTTGGTTAAAATTTAATTTCGACTGCTTGTGGTAAAAATTCAATTTCGACTGGTTTTGGTCGATTATTAGTTTCAACCGGATTCGGACGAATTAAGTTAACAAAATCCCAAAAAAAAAATCCTGTTTCGAGGAAACTCTAATGAATAGCCAAATTAATTTACTTCAGGCGTACCCCAAGCATCACAAAATAATGAATAAAAATATATAAACCAAACAGATTTAAACATAAAACTGATAATTGGCCTAAAGCCATAATACTAATTATTTAAGTACAATTAGTTCATTCAGTGCTAGAAAAGTTCAAACCATTACATGCCCCATTAAGTACTTTAACAAAAGAGGTAGTTTAACAAAATAGGGAGGGAATATACTAAATCCCAACTGGTTCATTAGTTCACAAAAATTGAGCAAGATTACCAGACTGATATACGGCCTATATCAACGGATAGTTGTGTGCCTCGTGGTCTTCATCTTCATTGTTGCCGCTGTTTTCCACAACCTGATCAACAAGAACAGATCCCTGCAGAAACATATCAGACTTTTAATAACTAGAACTTGAACACATTATAGAAAGATTTCATCTTTCATCAGGACCACCTTCATAGCTCCATCATTATAGCAAGATTTTATCTAATAGTTCAATCTTTCTCTGTGAGATTGCATTTACGATATTTCTAAGAGTTCAACATATAAGCTGTAACATGAAAATCAAGAATATCAAACCATGTATATTTGTGTATCTTCTAATCTCAATAGATGCATATATACATAATCTATACACAATAAACATCGTAAAACATAATAATTGTGCAGCTAGCATTATGATCACCACAGCTTTAGGTAGTGATGATAAAATTATAAAAAGAAAAAGATCATTTGTTGAAATGCATCCCTAAACATCTATTGGGATACGGAATGGTAACAGTAATTAGCCATCTATAACTAATGTGTAACTGAAACATTTTCCCTGGATTAAAAAAAAGATTGCTTAATGTCTGATGATAGCAGATAGTAACTAGTTAAATCCAAGACTCTCAGCGCTGGTTCCTCTACTGGTCATGTACACTGGTCATGTATGCAAGCAACCTATAGCTGGAATTCTAATCACAATGTAATTTAAACATGCAGTTATACTCAAATAACAATAATTCAACCCAAATTTAATTAGTCAACATCAAATTACTCATTTCGTTGGAGTATGACTCATCAGATGGCTCAAATCATTCCATTCTAAAGTGCATGCATAATAGGTAAATATCCTAAAATGTTAGGCAAGTGAAGAACTGATCAAGTATCACAGATGTCTAAATTTTCTTGTATCGAGAGTTCTTTAAATCTCAAAAAGCAGGTTTTGCAGCCTAGAAAATCCCTACACGTCTTGATCAATATTACTTTTATATATAGGTAATCAGCTGTAAATATAGTTCCACCAACTAGGTCCCTGTTCATTTCTGGTACAACACTTCTTATATATATATATATTTAATTATGTGTCAAAACAACATATAATATTATGTAACTAATTTCTATAATTTTCTACTTGTTGACTTGGTGTTCATATATTTAGAGAGAGAAGGACATTTTAAAAGGCTTATTAAAGCTAGCTGAGCATAGCAGAAATAAGATTTACTTACAATAAAATTCAGGAAATTTATCCCTTAATCCTACTTTTTCTGCACTTATTTTATTTACCCCAGTACATACTTTGTTCACCTTTTGCGCACTTACCATCTGACTACCTTTATGTTTAATGAAATCCAAATTTATGAAAGAAGCTATAAAAGCTGTAAAAGAATGGTATGTTACCTCTATAATTATCTTGTCATTCTTCTCCAAAATCGGACCAAGCAAAGCAGTTGCTGCCCTTATGTAATGATTGTGCAGTGGTTCTTTACTCGGGTTCGGAAGAGCAGCATAAGCTAATTAACGCACCTCCTAGTCCAGAACAGTTTGCTTCACCTCACGCGTGGGTAAAGAACGAACCATCTCCCACACCGCATCTAAGATCTCTGACATCATCTTGTATATCTCATCTGGAACATCAACTGCAGATTGAAGTTTCACCACCTTGCGTTTCTTTATCACTTACGCCGCATCCCTTGCGCCCAGAAGCTCAGCCAAACTGTCTTGTGGATGAAGGCTGATCCTCCCTTTCCTTGGGGATCTTGCCGTGGCCAACACAATAACCTCTTTTTTCTGATGAAATTCCTTTAGGCTACGAGGGGATGTCGGTTCTTCAAGAAGCTTGAAATCAGGTGCCAATTCAAGTCGCACCTTCTTTATTTTTTCCTGCAAAAATTAAAAACAAGAAATCCATCTTATCTAATAAATAAATAAAGCAATAATTGAAACTATACACGTCAGTTCACACACACACACCCATAAACAAATCCATCTTAATGAGGCAGATTATCATAAATCCAATATGAGACAGATTAACACGTGTCTCCCAATATGAAATCTTGAATTCCTCTGTATATTATACATTCAAAAGAACAGACTAGCTAGAATTACAATTAATTTACACCATTGGCTGATAACAATAATTAGTCACTAATATCAGTTAAGGATTACAAGGTGGATACTGCAAGTAGCATGTATTGTTTGATATTTTTCCAGCAACAATAGATGCTATAATGATATATTTAAAACTTATTTTTCATCTTTCTCAGGCCTTAAGGAATATCTTTAATTTGTGGAATTAGTTACTGAACTGTCATAATTTCTTTGTTTCAACAATTTGTATAAGCCTCTAGCTGCCTTCTTGAATATGTCATCCTTTCTAAAATTTTAGACAATTATAAGGCTATGTTTGTTTGCAAAGATGATAAGATCTCCAGATTCCAAAATATCTATATATAGTTTATACTTTTTTATTTATACTTCAGGCCTTATCATAATCATGTCCTCTATTTATTTTTAATTACTTTCTAGTTCATTTTGGTTAAGTATTTTATACCACAATCTCCCAGGATTTAATAATATGGTTGAAATAGTATAAAAAGTGTTCTCCATGAGATTATATAAGGGAGATATATAGTAGAATGTTGGAGTGATTAAGCAAATCATCTGGGAATTATTGACTGTGAGAACAACAGTCTAAAAGAATGAGTACAATACCCATACCTGCAGATCTTGCACAGCTGGTTGAGTGGGATCATACACCATACCCATGAATTCATCTTCGGAGATAGGCAACTCTCCTCTAGCCTCTCTTTCTTCATTTATTTCCTATCAAATGAAAATAATTCATGATATAGTTTTGAGGCAATAGAAAATGAAAATGCAGATTAATTAATCTATTTACAAGAGAGAATCCTACCTGCCGTCTCTGCTCAAATGATTTGGCCCTGCTGCGGGAAACTAAACTCTACCTTACTTCGGGCAATCTGGGAATTAGTGGACCATTTTTTAAAAACTTCATCTTCCCAATAATCGCACATATAATTCCATGTGCGCCGGGAGTAGTAGTATGGCTTCAATCCGTCATCCCTAATATTAAAATCCTTCTCAGTATATCCACATTCCAATAGCTGCTTCGCTTTGTCCACGAGTCGGCTTCTCTCAGCACCAAGATAAGACTTCCAATTCCTATGCAGATACGCCCTCACAACTTGGTCCCCGTCTTCATCATCATAAGGAAAGGGATAAGCATAATACTCCTGTCAAACCAAATGGAACAGTATTAATTCAAAAAACAAACAGAACCGTAAATTTTAGATGTATTGCATAGTGTTAGATGAAAGGAAAAAGAATAAAACGTGTAAATTGCATTGTATTATGTGAAAGGAAAAAGTGAAGGTGTTTACTTACTTTAAAGTTCTTGATACATGAGTTGTAAAAAGCTTCGCGTGTAGCTCCCTTTGTCCAGATAGTATCTTCATCAAATTTCATGCGAACAATGTGCCCTAAAGTTTTCTTTGGTGTATTTTCCAAGAAGCTGTAACAAATAACAAAAATAAATTTATTGCCTGGCTAATTTTAGCATTCTGATATAAACTGTCCTGGCTAGTGGAATATAGAGTAAGTAGTTTATATACACATATATAATTATTTTACAGGAGGCAAAGGGTTATAAAATAAATTAAACTTTTTAAAAGTCAGTCAAGTAGGATAATCAAGCATGTTCTCATGTTAGAATATAAACTTGTTACACATAGCATCCTCAAATTTCTACTAAGTTAACATATTACAATGCAACTAGTATAAATGTATCAAAATAATGTCTCCCATAAGATCCTTAATTTGTAATCTTATTATAAATACAAACAGACTGCAGTTGCAGGGGATTAAAAATACCCTATAACTTCTGTCATCAACTAAGTTGGATAAATACCGAATGTTAATTCTTAAGTGTACACATAGGAGTGAGGGATGAGGCAAAAATTGTTCGAAAGTCTAATAATGATAAGTAACTGAATTTATTATGACACGGGTTATTATGCTAGTTACTACAAAATAGGGAAATAATCATTGTTATTTAATCAGAATCTTTCCTAAACAAGGAAATCAACAACTATTCTATTCTCGCAGATTCCTTTAATAAAAAAATCCAGCTGATTTGATTATGTTTGTGTGATACTATATCTCTTGCATACATATAACAAGGATTCAATGGAGACCACCAGTTGCACCTAAAGGTAAAACACTAGATGGATCAAAAAATCAGATGTGAGCTCAGCAATTATCATGTTTATAAGTATTTGTATATACTTATCATATATGAGATGCATCTTTATGAAAATCATGTGCACAATCATGTGTACAATAGCAGCCAGACAAAGCCCAATTTTCACCTTTCACCCGAATAAAACGGACATAAATTTTTTAAATTTTCACTTATAACTTAAAGTTTATACTACAACAAGTCATTTTATAATTTTATACCAGCAGTGTTCTGAAATTTTGTTGAAAAGTATAGGCTGTTGTCAACTGATGATTGATTCCATGTGCTCTACAAAAGCTTCTGAACAGATTAGAAGTATACTCGCCTCCTCTGTCTGATCTGAGTACCTTCAAATAATGACCACTTTGCTTTTCTGTCAGTGCTTTGAACTCCTTGAATTTATCAAGAGCCTCCGACTTTTCTTTGATGATATACACCCAACTTTTCCTGCTAAAATCATCAATAAAAGTTAAGTAATACCTATTACCTCCAAGTGATGAGATATCAAATGGACCAGCAATATCTGTGTGAATAATCTCCAATGGCCTCCTGGCTCTCCATGATTTTCCAACAGGAAAAATTTGTCGATGTTGCTTCCCTTTGATACATGCTTCACACAAATTTTCTGGCTCGTTGATTTTTGGCAAACCGTCCACCATTTTTGTATTTGACAATAATTTCAAGCCAGAAAATCCAAGATGACCAAATCTTAAATGCCATAACCACGAGTCATTTTTAATGACCAATTTCAAGCACTTCTGCACTTTTGTTTGCATATCAAGCGTAAACAAACGATTTTTTGACATCTCCACATTTGTAATCAATTCTCGAGCTTGATTTCTGATAATGAGGGAATTCTCCTGCATCTGTATATTATATCCTTTCTCCACAAGCTGGCCAAGACTGATAATATTATTTTTCAATACAGGAATATAATAAACATCATTTATATATTTCTTTTCACCTTTCTTTGACATGATCGTGATGGTACCTTTTCCTTTTACCGGAATCTTTGAACAGTCACCAAAAGTAACTTCTCCGCTAATGGTGTCGTCTATCTCCGTGAATAATTCCTTATGACCAGTCATGTGATTACTGGCCCCTGAGTCAAGATACCAAACATTTTTCTTGCTTTCCTCGTCTCCTTTGTAAGTGAGGAACATAACAGTGCCAACATCTTTGTCTTCTTTTGCTGCTGCAAAATGACTTCTTTCTTCCACCTTTGGTGCTCTACACTCATAACTGAAGTGACCAAATTTATTACAATTATAACATTGAAATTGAGACTTGTCACCTCGTTGTTGAAATCCGCCTCTTCCACGACCTCTGAAATTTTGACTACGACCAGATGGTTGATAACCTTCAGAATTCTGGCCTCTGTTAAAAGGCTGCCTTTCACCTCCTCGTCTACCACGGTAGCCACCACTATAGCCACCTCTGCCACGTACAGAACTGCTACTGCCAGAACTGTCACCGATGGATACTTTACTTTGCAATGCCTTCTCCAAATGGCTTGCATCATCATACTGGTTCATACGCTGCTCGTGGGCTTGAAGATAACCTACGAGCTCGTCAATAGAAATTGTAGATAGATCTTTTGACTCCTCGAAAAAGTAACAACATAATCAAATTTTCTTGTCAACGAACGGAGTAACTTTTCCATGACCTGAGCATCATTGAGACTTTCTCCATTTTTTTTCATCTCATTTGTCACCAGTTTTCAAACGCGTAACAAATTCACCAATATTTTCGGAACTCTTCATCTTTAAATTTTCGAACTCCCCATGTAGCACTTAGAGCCGAACCTTTTTGACTTTCTCGACACCCTGAAATGATTTCTGCAGAATCTCCCACGCGTCTTTCGCCGTTTTTGCATTTGAATTTTTTTCAAAGGTTGATTCATCAACTCCTTGAATAATTATATATAACGCTTTTTTATCTTTTTTTCCGGGTCTCTTTCAAAATCATCTTCTCAGCATTTGACAGGGCTGCTTCAGCGGCTGCATCTGTGGGCTCGTCATACCCGCTTTCGACAATATCCCAATTATCATAGGAACCGAGTAATACCTTCATTTGAATACTCCAGTTCCCGTAATTTGTACTCGTCAATTTTGGAATATTTGGTTGCACCATCATCGCCATTTTTCACGAACGGAACCTTAGCTCTGATGCCACTTGTTGGAAACGTGATGGACTTAAAATAAAAAAACTTTGATTTAAATTATTACACTAGCAACACAAGAACACTATTTATTTTGTTGACTAATAAAAGTACACTATATATATATTGATGTTTACACACATAGTCAGGCTACAACCTTCAGCTCTTTGTTTCTACCACCTTTTTTATTTAAAGATATGCAGTAGAGCCTTATTTATAGGCCTCAGATTTTCTTACATCATTACTTACATAAGCTTTATTTATTACTAAGTCTACAATTGTTGAATTGTGCAGGTGTCTTCTATGTTTTGTTCAATACATGCATGGCCACCTACTGTCTTTTTCTTCAGTTCAATTAGTAGCCCAGCTGGCTAGCCACCCTTTTTAAAGGTAACTTATAAATACCCATGACACCTAGGTCTTCAACTTTGACTTCCAAGCTGCTGCCGTTGCTCTGTAAGTTTTTTTCATAAGAAATTTCTAAACCAGCCTACCATATTTCATGGGTTCATAATTACATACATATATAATGACCATCTTTCTCATATCAGAGTTTATGCATAGTTTTCTTTTCCGATACTATACTTTGTCTCTCACGTTAGCTGGTTCATGCATGTATATTTGACCTCAGCCTGCTTTTTATTCAACACATATTAAAAACTAGCTGTAA
Source organism: Apium graveolens (assembly GCF_009905375.1). Lineage (NCBI taxonomy): Eukaryota > Viridiplantae > Streptophyta > Magnoliopsida > Apiales > Apiaceae > Apium > Apium graveolens. The sequence goes on along the minus strand of NC_133654.1, from coordinate 12,604,242 downwards.
ATATTTATTAGGGTGGTGGAGAGTTTGAAATTCTAACAGTATTAAGTTCGCCAAATAGTTAAAATATTAAGCTTACAAAATAGTAAAGAAGTCATGATTCAATTGGGAGTATTTTCAATAGCTTTTCATCACATAATTTTTTTTGGGAATATCAATTCTTTCGTCCTTTAACTTTATGACGTTTTTGGTTAAGGTCCGTAAAATACAAAACAATTTTTGTAAATTGAAAAAAATGAAAAGAAAATGACTTGGAAACTAGTAGGACATGTCGTGACAAAATTAGACACGGAGAAATCAAGTGAGACATACTTTCCCCATTTTATAACATCCAATCACTACAAAAAAACGGCTAAATACGACCGGCAGAAAAACGGTCGCATTTAGTTAAATACGATCGGGAACGGTCGTATTTAACTAAATACGACCGTTTTTTGCACCGGTCGCATTCGGTCCCGTCATATTTAGTAACTGGTCGAATTTAGTGCGCTTAATTCGACCGGCGGTGGTTGAATTTGAATTTGCCAATTTTTCACTCAAACTTTGAAATTTTCGTTTGAAATTTGAAAATCCCGCCCAAAAAATTCAAATTTTCGTATAAATTCAAAATTCCGGCAAAAAATACTAAATTCGACCGTATTTACTCATTTATCAAATTCGACCACTTTTGGTTAAAATTTAATTTCGACTGCTTGTGGTAAAAATTCAATTTCGACTGGTTTTGGTCGATTATTAGTTTCAACCGGATTCGGACGAATTAAGTTAACAAAATCCCAAAAAAAAAATCCTGTTTCGAGGAAACTCTAATGAATAGCCAAATTAATTTACTTCAGGCGTACCCCAAGCATCACAAAATAATGAATAAAAATATATAAACCAAACAGATTTAAACATAAAACTGATAATTGGCCTAAAGCCATAATACTAATTATTTAAGTACAATTAGTTCATTCAGTGCTAGAAAAGTTCAAACCATTACATGCCCCATTAAGTACTTTAACAAAAGAGGTAGTTTAACAAAAGAGGGAGGGAATATACTAAATCCCAACTGGTTCATTAGTTCACAAAAATTGAGCAAGATTACCAGACTGATATACGGCCTATATCAACGGATAGTTGTGTGCCTCATGGTCTTCATCTTCATTGTTGCCGCTGTTTTCCACAACCTGATCAACAAGAACAGATCCCTGCAGAAACATATCAGACTTTTAATAACTAGAACTTGAACACATTATAGCAAGATTTCATCTTTCATCAGGACCACCTTCATTATAGCAAGATTTTATCTAATAGTTCAATCTTTCTCTGTGAGATTGCATTTACGATATTTCTAAGAGTTCAACATATAAGCTGTAACATGAAAATCAAGAATATCAAACCATGTATATTTGTGTATCTTCTAATCTCGATAGATGCATATATACATAATCTATACACAATAAACATCGTAAAACATAATAATTGTGCAGCTAGCATTATGATCACCACAGCTTTAGGTAGTGATGATAAAATTATAAAAAGAAAAAGATCATTTGTTGAAATGCATCCCTAAACATCTATTGGGATACAGAATGGTAACAGTAATTAGCCATCTGTAACTAATGTGTAACTGAAACATTTTCCCTGGATCAAAAAAAAGATTGCTTAATGTCTGATGATAGCAGATAGTAACTAGTTAAATCTAAGACTCTCAGCGCTGGTTCCTCTACTGGTCATGTACACTGGTCATGTATGCAAGCAACCTATAGCTGGAATTCTAATCACAATGTAATTTAAACATGCAGTTATACTCAAATAACAATAATTCAACCCAAATTTAATTAGTCAACATCAAATTACTCATTTCGTTGGAGTATGACTCATCAGATGGCTCAAATCATTCCATTCTAAAGTGCATGCATAATAGGTAAATATCCTAAAATGTTAGGCAAGTGAAGAACTGATCAAGTATCACAGATTACTAAATTTTCTTGTATCGAGAGTTCTTTAAATCTCCAAAAGCAGGTTTTGCAGCCAGAAAATCCCTACACGTCTTGATCAATATTACTTTTATATATAGGTAATCAGCTGTAAATATAGTTCCACCAACTAGGTCCCTATTCATTTCTGGTACAACACTTCTTATATATATATATTTAATTATGTGTCAAAACAACATATAATATTATGTAACTAATTTCTATAATTTTCTACTTGTTGACTTGGGGTTCATATATTTAGAGAGAGAAGGACATTTTAAAAGGCTTATTAAAGCTAGCTGAGCATAGCAGAAATAAGATTTACTTACAATAAAATTCAGGAAATTTATCCCTTAATCCTACTTTTTCTGCACTTATTTTATTTACCCCAGTACATACTTTGTTCACCTTTTGCGCACTTACCATCTGACTACCTTTATGTTTAATGAAATCCAAATTTATGAAAGAAGCTATAAAAGCTGTAAAAGAATGGTATGTTACCTCTATAATTATCTTGTCATTCTTCTCCAAAATCGGACCAAGCAAAGCAGTTGCTGCCCTTATGTAATGATTGTGCAGTGGTTCTTTACTCGGGTTCGGAAGAGCAGCATAAGCTAATTAACGCACCTCCTCGTCCAGAACAGTTTGCTTCACCTCACGCGTGGGTAAAGAATGAACCATCTCCCACACCGCATCTAAGATCTCTGACATCATCTTGTATATCTCATCTGGAACATCAACTGCAGATTGAAGTTTCACCACCTTGCGTTTCTTTATCACTTACGCCGCATCCCTTGCGCCCAGAAGCTCAGCCAAACTGTCTTGTGGATGAAGGCTGATCCTCCCTTTCCTTGGGGATCTTGCCGTGGCCAACACAATAATCTCTTTTTTCTGATGAAATTCCTTTAGGCTACGAGGGGATGTCGGTTCTTCAAGAAGCTTGAAATCAGGTGCCAATTCAAGTCGCACCTTCTTTATTTTTTCCTGCAAAAATTAAAAACAAGAAATCCATCTTATCTAATAAATAAATAAAGCAATAATTGAAACTATACACGTCAGTTCACACACACACACCCATAAACAAATCCATCTTAATGAGGCAGATTATCATAAATCCAATATGAGACAGATTAACACGTGTCTCCCAATATGAAATCTTGAATTCCTCTGTACATTATACATTCAAAAGAACAGACTAGCTAGAATTACAATTAATTTACACCATTGGCTGATAACAATAATTAGTCACTAATATCAGTTAAGGATTACAAGGTGGATACTGCAAGTAGCATGTATTGTTTGATATTTTTCCAGCAACAATAGATGCTATAATGATATATTTAAAACTTATTTTTCATCTTTCTCAGGCCTTAAGGAATATCTTTAATTTGTGGAATTAGTTACTGAACTGTCATAATTTCTTTGTTTCAACAATTTGTATAAGCCTCTAGCTGCCTTCTTGAATATGCCATCCTTTCTAAAATTTTAGACAATTATAAGGCTATGTTTGTTTGCAAAGATTATAAGATCTCCAGATTCCAAAATATCTATATATAGCTTATACTTTTTTATTTATACTTCAGGCCTTATCATAATCATGTCCTCTATTTATTTTTAATTACTTTCTAGTTCATTTTGGTTAAGTATTTTATACCACAATCTCCCAGGATTTAATAATATGGTTGAAATAGTATAAAAAGTGTTCTCCATGAGATTATATAAGGGAGATATATAGTAGAATGTTGGAGTGATTAAGCAAATCATCTGGGAATTATTGACTGTGAGAACAACAGTCTAAAAGAATGAGTACAATACCCATACCTGCAGATCTTGCACAGCTGGTTGAGTGGGATCATACACCATACCCATGAATTCATCTTCGGAGATAGGCAACTCTCCTCTAGCCTCTCTTTCTTCATTTATTTCCTATCAAATGAAAATAATTCATGATATAGTTTTGAGGCAATAGAAAATGAAAATGCAGATTAATTAATCTATTTACAAGAGAGAATCCTACCTGCCGTCTCTGCTCAAATGATTTGGCCCTGCTGCGGGAAACAAACTCTACCTTACTTCGGGCAATCTGGGAATTAGTGGACCATTTTTTAAAAACTTCATCTTCCCAATAATCGCACATAGAATTCCATGTGCGCCGGGAGTAGTAGTATGGCTTCAATCCGTCATCCCTAATATTAAAATCCTTTTCAGTATATCCACATTCCAATAGCTGCTTCGCTTTGTCCACGAGTCGGCTTCTCTCAGCACCAAGATAAGACTTCCAATTCCTATGCAGATACGCCCTCACAACTTGGTCCCCGTCTTCATCATCATAAGGAAAGGGATAAGCATAATACTCCTGTCAAACCAAATGGAACAGTATTAATTCAAAAAACAAACAGAACCGTAAATTTTAGATGTATTGCATAGTGTTAGATGAAAGGAAAAAGAATAAAACGTGTAAATTGCATTGTATTATGTGAAAGGAAAAAGTGAAGGTGTTTACTTACTTTAAAGTTCTTGATACATGAGTTGTAAAAAGCTTCGCGTGTAGCTCCCTTTGTCCAGATAGTATCTTCATCAAATTTCATGCGAACAATGTGCCCTAAAGTTTTCTTCGGTGTATTTTCCAAGAAGCTGTAACAAATAACAAAAATAAATTTATTGCCTGGCTAATTTTAGCATTCTGATATAAACTGCCTGGCTAGTGGAATATAGAGTAAGTAGTTTATATACACATATATAATTATTTTACAGGAGGCAAAGGGTTATAAAATAAATTAAACTTTTTAAAAGTCAGTCAAGCAGGATAATCAAGCATGTTCTCATGTTAGAATATAAACTTGTTACACATAGCATCCTCAAATTTCTACTAAGTTAACATATTACAATGCAACTAGTATAAATGTATCAGAATAATGTCTCCCATAAGATCCTTAATTTGTAATCTTATTATAAATGCAAACAGACTGTAGTTGCAGGGGATTAAAAATACCCTATAACTTCTGTCATCAACTAAGTTGGATAAATACCGAATGTTAATTCTTAAGTGTACACATAGGAGTGAGGGGTGAGGCAAAAATTGTTCGAAAGTCTAATAATGATAAGTAACTGAATTTATTATGACACGGGTTATTATGCTAGTTACTACAAAATAGGGAAATAATCATTGTTATTTAATCAGAATCTTTCCTAAACAAGGAAATCAACAACTATTCTATTCTCGCAGATTCCTTTAATAAAAAAATCCAGCTGATTTGATTATGTTTGTGTGATACTATATCTCTTGCATACATATAACAAGGATTCAATGGAGACCACCAGTTGCACCTAAAGGTAAAACACTAGATGGATCAAAAAATCAGATGTGAGCTCAGCAATTATCATGTTTATAAGTATTTGTATATACTTATCATATATGAGATGCATCTTTATGAAAATCATGTGCACAATCATGTGTACAATAGCAGCCAGACAAAGCCCAATTTTCACCTTTCACCCGAATAAAATGGACATAAATTTTTTAAATTTTCACTTATAACTTAAAGTTTATACTACAACAAGTCATTTTATAATTTTATACCAGCAGTGTTCTGAAATTTATACCAGCAGTGTTCTGAAATTAAAGTAAACTGTCTCTTTTTTTTTCTCCTGAAATTTATACCAGTAGTGTTCCGAAATTGTGAGTATTTTCCTCACATTTGGCACTACTGTTGCTGCTGCTGCAACATAGCTACCTGCTTCTCTTGTTCTATTATCTTGTTAGCATAAAACTCTCTTAACAGTTTAGGTGGCCGTAGAAAGTGCTTTCTCACTGAAAGCAGCACCAACAGCCTTACCCTTATTTTTTTCTTAACATCTCATCTCGTATATAATTTATCTAAAAAAAACAAAAAAGGGAAGACTCGAACAGAACATTACCGTAAAATCATTAGGATAACGTTTATATAAGGATTTGGTACACTTGGAACTTAAATTTTAGAAAAATTTAAGTTTGCATAATATCTCTTACCCTTTCTCGTTAAGAAGAAAATGAACCGTTGGCCTTGCATCTCGTGCCGGTTTCCTCGAGTAGTCCCCTTCAGAGCAGTTTCGCCTTTTCCTCTCAAATACAATCTTGCGGCTGCTTTGACCACCCTCATTAGTCCCTTCCACAAAACTTTCTTCATCACACTCCTTTTCTTTACCCTTTTCGTGATTTTGGACCAGCCCAAACCACCTGCAAAATAAACAGTAATTAAAACCCCTAATTAAGATCACATAAACCCCTAATTTTACAATAAATATCAAACAAACCCTAGAAAATAAAATTAAAAATAAGTAAAAAATCAAAACCCTTAAAATATAGAAAAGCCCTAAATACAAAACCCCCAAATTAGGGTTTATATAGAGACAAAGTCAAAGACAGAGAAGCAAATTAAGGTTTATATAGAGGAAAAGTTTCATCAGTTTCATAACACAAACTCGAGCCCTCTTGAGCCATGGAGGGAGAGGGGGGGAGAGAGAGAGGGGGTAGGAGGGAGGGAGGGAGATGGTCAAACCTGTGAACGGATTATCTCTTTGATAAACAAACTCGAGCCCTCTTGAGCCATGGATTTGGATTCCCAGTTTCAGCAAGTTCAAGTTGAGAGAAACCCTATTTTATCTAATGAGGCGGCGATGAAAAAAGTAAAACTGAGATGAATCTGTTTATATATCAAACATTTAATTGACGGACACCGGTCGAATTTAGCCGTCACACAAATTTGACTAGTTGCGGTCGAATTTACATGTACCATTATATTTTGGCTCCCCTGCCCTTCTGTATAAATCCCCTACTTTAGTTTAACACATCCCCTATTTTAGTTCAACATAACAAAAAATATATAAATAAATCTAACATATATTTAAATCTAACATAAATAAATCTAACATATATTTAAATAAACTCAAATTAAATCAGTTAAACTAATAAAAATATTTTTCGTACATATTTCATAAAAAGTGTCAAATTACACTAAATCATCGTTATCACTTAATTCATCATTTTCTTTCTCATTGGAGTCTTCGTCTTCGTCTTCGTCTTCTTCATATTTTTTATTTTCTTCTTCCCCATTGTCATCCATTGAATAGTCATTTTCAAACATCCTCAAGTCAATAAAAAAATATGAGGGATCACGAACAATAACTCTTTTGACGTGTGATGATGAAGCATTTGACACTTCATTTTGTAGAGCATCATCATCAATTTTGTTCCTTTCTTGAGTTGACACACTTTCATTAACTAGTCGTCTCTTCGTTGTTAGAACCGTGTACCATGATGATTTCGCATTCAAAATATTCGGTGCATAGTATACTTGATGGGCTTGACTAGCCAACACAAAAACATCTTCGGCATTTAGTTTTGATTTCACATCCACAGTTGTCATCCGATGTTTATCAACTTTGACATGTTTTGTATGATCAAACCAATGACATTTGAAGACCATCACTTTATGTCCATTATGATATAAGAGTTTGAAAATTTCTTCTATTCTTCCGTAATAGTTTCCATAACTTTCTTTATAAGAAGTCCCTACAATTATAAATGTATTAAATTTAAGAACAAATGGAAATGAAAAGGTACAACTAGGATATTAAGAAAAAAATAAATTTCTCACCTATGACAATCACACCGGAATTTGGTGAAGTGAGCTCATTTGCGTTTACGCAATCAAATTTGTAACCATTGCACTTGCATGCTTTATAAGACTCCACTTTATTCAATGGACCTCTTATTAGGTCTATGAATTTTTCCTTGAGCTTCTCATCATCTTTGACCTAAAATAATATGTGAGAAAATTAATGTATCCAAAATTTGTAAATATATGTACATTTATAAAATGAAATGCATACCCTTCTTTCGAACCAAGCTCTAAATTGTTCTTTTTGAAAATTTTCCTTTTCCGCATCATTAAAATGTGGGTATTGTAGTTCTACCAACTTTTGGAATCCACTATATATATTCAAATTAAAACAATCAAAACTTATATTGTAAACTAAATTAAATTGCAAAAGTAATACTAAAAATATCTTACCGCAAGTACTTTGCAACCTCCGGCGAATTAATAAGAACATAGTATGCCACTAGTTCATATTCATCACCACTCAACATTTTATCTTTAGTCCGTAGACTAGGATGTGTTGGATATTTGTACACTTCTAACAAATTGTCATCATGAAACATTCGAGGGGCCTCATTTCTTCTTAATTTATTACGCATCATTCCATTTTTGGAATCAAAATACAACGTGCAAAAGTATACACATTCCTCCTCAATATAGCGTTGTGCCATCGAACCCTCCGCTCGAGCTTTGTTTCCCACTTTCAATTTTAAGTTGAGCAAATATCTTTCAATGAAATACATCCAACGCCCATTAGCTGGCCCACCCAACTTATACTCGGTTGCTAAATGTAATGGCAAATGCTCCATAGGATCAAAAAAACCAGGAGTGAAAATTGTTTCAAGTTTGGACATTATCCTCACTATATCTTTCTCCATTTTTTCCAAATCTGAGTACTTGAGATTTGAAGAGCATAAATCTTGAAAGAAGTTGCACAATTCAATTATAGGATCAGCTACATGCTTCGGAAGAAGGTCACGATAAACAATAGGTAACAATTTTTGCATGAAGACATGACCGTCATGTGATTTCATACCACGAATGCAATTTTTTGCCCAATTCACACACCTGGATATATTTGAGACATAGCCATCTGGAAGTTTCAATGACTCAATCCACTTGAACAACTTATGAACTTGTTCCTTTGAAAGTGTGTATGGTGCATGGGGTTCAGTGCCATCACCTCGAATCCACAACTCACGGTGTACACGTAATTCTTGACAATCTTTTCTTGATTTTGTGTTATCTTTGGTCTTCTTTCCATCACCAAGAATTGTGTAAAAAATATTGTCAAATACATTCTTTTCTGTGTGCATAATGTCAATATTGTGACGAAGGCTAAGTGTCTCCCAATATGGAAGCTCAAAAAATGGAGAAAAATGGGTCCAATTATGTGTCACCCCATAATCTCTTGGTTTTTTCTTATGTGACTTTCCCGGAGGGGGGAACTGTATCTGCTCACACATCACCTTGGCCTTGCCCCCTGAATGTCTAGAACAAACTAATCGTGTCTCTACACTTCCAAATTTAGTACTCCTTCGTAGGGGATTGTCTGACTCCAAAAAATATCGAGCAGTGCCATAAAAACTTATTTTGCCACAGTGTTTGAGTTGTTTACCTTTTACTTCTCCCATGCAAACTGGACATGATAATTTACCTTTGGTGGACCACCCGCTAAGCATGGCAAGTCCAGGAAAGTCACTAATCGTCCATAACAGTGCTGCCTTCATGATAAAATTTGTGCATGAGAACATGTCATATGTTTCAACCCCGGTATGCCACAACACTTTCAATTCATCAATCAAAGGTCTAAGATAAACATGTAAGTCTTTTGTCGGATCTGTCGGTCCGGGGATAAGAAGAGGCATGAAAATATATGGAGCCTTTGTACACATAGAGGGAGGCAGGTTGTAAACAACAACCACCACAGGCCATACTGTATACTCCTTCGCGTGCTTGTCTCGAAAGGGGTCAAATCCATCTGTAGAGAGCCCGAGTCTTACATTTCGAATCTCTTTTGAAAATCTTTGAAATCTTCGATCAAATTGTTTCCATTCATCTCCATCCGCTGGGTGACTTAGTTCACCTTCAACTACAATTCTATCATGGTGCCATCTCATAGCTTTTACAGTAGTCTTGGCCATGAATAGACGCTGCAATCTCATGGTAATAGGAAAGTAACGCAAGATTTTTTGTGGAATCTTCTATTTTTTAGGATCTTTCTGCTTCTGGTATCTTTCTCCATTACATATATCAGACTTTGTCTTACCACTATATTCCTTGTAAAATAACATGCAATCATTCTCGCAAGCATCAAAATTTTCATACTCCATATGCAATGCTTTAATCATCTTTCGCCTGTTGTAGTACTTTTCGGGCAATTTATGATCATCGGGTAATACCAATCCAATGAGATGGAGCAAGTCATCAAAGCCATTATTACTGCAATTATGCTTATTTTTCCACTCAAGCAACTTCATTGAGAACTCCAATGTTGTAAAATTGGAATTATTTGAATAAATTGGTTCAGAAGCAGTATCCACCATCGTGTAAAATTTTTTTGCCGTTTCATTTGGTTCTTCCTCAAAACCCTCGCAATCATCAAAATCATCCTCATCATGTGCATCATACATATCAACGTCTCTATATCCAGAACTCGTTCCAACCTCAACTTGTGATATATTTTTCTCTCCATGACAATCCCATGTAGTATACCATTGCATGATACCATGTCGATATAAATCATTTTTCACGGTACTAGGCTTCTTAAAGTACTTATTTCCACAATCTCGACACGGACATTTTATAAGACCGTTATCTTCTTTTTCGCTATGTTCTATAGCAAATTCAATGAATTTATCCACACCGGCTTTATATTCTTCCGTTAAATAATTTGCCTCATTAAACCGGTTACGACCAATCCAACTACGATCGGATGCCATCTACAAATACGCACATACATGTAATTATTAACCACTAACAATATGAACATTTTACACTATTTATCATCCTATTGAAAAAATTAGTAAACAATAATTAATATTTATCAACAAATCCAAATTATATGTATAAAAGTGATGCAATTATATCAAAGGAAGGATACAAACATAAAAATAAATGAAAATAGATAATTATACTTACTTGATGATTAAGGATGATCACATGAGTGCATAATGGGTGGAAAAGGGGAGAAGATGGGGGAGAGGGGATAGTTGCGGCTGTTAGAAAGGAAGACAGTAGGGTTGCCAAAAGGAGCTACTAAATTCAACCGAATTTAGGAGAAAACAGGAAGCGGCTAAATACAACCGAATACGGTCGTATTTATTTTTCTACACCAGGCGGTCATATTTAGTTTTCCACCACAAACGGTCGTATTTAAGTTTCTACCACAGACGGTCGTATTTAATTTTCTACACCAGGCGGTCGTATTTATAACTGCTGACGTACGTCAATGACGTGGCCTTAAAACCAACTGCTTTCGGTTGAATTTAGGAGCATGTGTTTTACAAAAACCCGGGAAAATTCAGCCTATTTTGGTGCCGAAAATTGGAAAGTGCGGGAAATACTAAATTCAACCGAAATCAGTTGTATTTAGGAATGCCCAACAATTTAACAGGCGGGAAAATTACCTCTATTTTTTTGGCAAGGGTAAATTCAACCAACATTCGGTCGAATTTACGAGCACGGCTAAATTTAACTACCAGCGGTCGAATTTATGGCTAAATACGACCACGCTAAATACCACCGGTGTTTTATACGACCGTTTTCGGTTATATTTAGCCGCACCCTTAATTTCAACTAAAATCGGTTGAATTTGGCTTCGGTCATATTTACGCGGTTTAAAATATAAATAGCCAAAAAACGTGAAAAGATACTTTGGGGGTTTAATTAGGGTTAAGGAAGAATTGGGGGTAGGTAATTCATCAGCAAATTGGTTGGATCGAAAGCTTATTTGACCATCAAGGCATATACATATATATTCAGGGCTTCACAGAATCATTCATCACATATTAGTGATAAACTCTAATTATTTTATTATCTTACAGATAGGGTTATACCATATGAACATACAGATTCATCAAGGCGGGAAGTTTACTACAAAGGATGGAGTAAGATATTACAAAGGAGGTAAAATTGAATACATTTACGATCAAGATTTAGATGGAATCACTCTTGCTGTATGTCATAAATTTGTAAGTACTGATCTTGGCTATAAGGGATTATAAAATTTAATGGCACAAGGAAGGTTCTTCACTTGATAGTTGTACTATATTATGGAATGATGATGTTGTAGGAGAGATGAATGCATATGCTTTGAAATTTGATATTGCTATTATATATGTTGCATCATGCTTGTGAGATTGGTACTAATGATCCTGAAATTGATGGTAATGAGAAGGAAATTGATGGTAGTCATAGTGATAACAGTGAGAGTGAATGGTATGAGAGCGAGGAGGATGAGAGTGATGAAGAGTATAGTGGAAATGAAAATGATAAAGACGAGGAGTTTCTTGAAATTATAGAAAAGAAAAAACAAGTAACTAAGGCTAAAAAAATCCAAATAAAGATGAAAATGAGAGTTTGGATGATGATTTGCATGTTCCATTAAGTACTTTGCTCAATAAAAAAGATAAGAAAGATTCAAAAAAAAGGAAAAAAATAGACTTGAGTAAAGACACTGAATGGGAGAATGACCATGACAGTGATAGCTTTAGAATGCCTTCTAAAGAGTCATCAGACTCTAGTGATTATGATGAAGAATCATCTAAGTCTGTGCGGAGAGAAAAAGGACCATCATATGTTGCATTTAATCCTAGAACCTCAATGAAGTATATTGAATTTGAGCCTGGATTATTGTTTACTAGTGTATCAGTCTTGAAGCATGCTGTGATTGACTATGCTGTAGAACAAAAGAGAGATATTTGGTTTTCTAAGAATGATTTACAAAGGGTCCAGGCTAAGTGTAGAGGGAACATGGTGAACCAGGTGCAGGAATAAAGTTAGGAAAGAAAGGGGTCAGAATGACTTGTAGTAGGTGCCTTATGTTTGGTCACAACAAAGCCAGTTGCAAAACATCTGAGGAAGAATTAAAAGAAAGACAGAGGGAAGCAGCCGAGGCAAAGAAGGCTAAAGCTGAGGCAGCAAGGGCACAAGCTGCAGAGGTAATTTATCTTGTTTGTACCTGTCTTTTTTTTCTTTCATTCACTAATAATTTTTGTTGCTTATTGAATTTGCAGAAAAAGAAGAAGGTGACAAGTCAAAAAAGGAAGCCAAAAGCGGAAGGCACAAATGAATCCCAGCAATCAAAGAAAAAGAGATGAAGGCCTCCAAAGGCGACGAATGTTCAAGTATTACCACCACCTCCTCCATTGCCCCCACAAGGTGTTGGTGTTTTTATGTCTCACCAAGATGGTTTCTTTTACTTCTCAACAACTAAGGAAATAATAAAAATATCTTCACAGCCTGTTGGAGGGGACTCAGGATCATCAAAATCAGAAGTGATGAAGCACAACTCAAGCCAACCTTGAAGAAATCAGAAAATCAGAAGTGATTAAGTCCTCGATTTTAGAGTTTAAATTCTTGTATGCTAAATGGTTATTACTTCTTTTGGATGCTAATTTATGACAATGGTTGGATGATAATTTATGACAATAGTTGACTGCTAAGTTATGAGTACTTTTGGATATTTATTTACGATGGTTTTGGAGTAAAGATCTTGATATTTCAGTTTCACTGTAAGTGTCAAATGGTAGTGTTAAACATACACCGAGTTTTCAATTCATTTGATAATTTGTTACAAGTTAACTCATTAAAAACCAACTCACCTTCATAGGTTCTTTTATAAACACAACTTCATTACAAATGCAAGAAAAACAACTGAAAATCCAAATCTGAACCACTTCAAGTGGCTAATTTCTGCATCTTTTAACTTCAGCTTCAGTTCCATTTCTGCAAACTCCATCTTCTTCAATGCTTGGAGCTCACCAATTCTTGCCTCCAACACAGCTATCTTACATGTTAGTTCTTCATTATTCGACAATTGATCATCATCGTGCCATTAAGTAGCCACAATATTTCTCTTTCACCTTATAAAATGGACACCCAAAAAACCTTCTTCCTTTACTATATCATTTTTGAGATGTCCACATCGGACATTCATAACCACATTTGCAGATTTCTGATGTTGAAGATGCCCTCAAGTTGCTTGTGCTACCAACACCCGATTTTATCTCAAATTAGTTTTCTCAATTGTTATGTAATAATATGTATGAACCGTAATCTTCAATTCATGTGCAATATATATATAAGTCTCTATGTATTATGCAAGTAACGATAAGAAAACAATCATGTGCAAATCATATGAGACTAATATCACACATATTAATAACTGAGAATTCACCTAATTTATATTTTCTTTTTTAATTTGACACGTCAGCAACGTCTAACGTTTGTTAGTCAAAAATTAATGGATGGACAAATATCAGAAATATTTAAAAGTATAAGGATCGTAAAATATTATTTTGTAGTTCAGGGACCATAACCAAAAACAACATAAAATTAAAGGATGAAAGAATTGATTTTCCTTTTTTTTTCTTTTTGTAGTTTCATTTTTATTCAATAAGTTTTATATTTTAAATTTCATTTCTCTCATGACGAGAGTGTTTATTATTTTCATGATCATAAACAAGTGTTATATTTGTAATATTAATTATTAACAAATCATATTAAATTATTATTATGGTTGATTTTTCCGAATATATTTAATAAATAAGATTAATTATAAGAAAATAAGGTTAAATACAACTGTACCAATATAACACGATCAAATTCACGACTAATTTATGGGAATGTCAATGTTATAATAAATGGTAAGAGATATATAAATTATAAAAGTCATGGACGAGAAAAATATTTATTCATAAAATTGTAATTATAAAGGGAAAAAAATCACTAATTATAGTTTTTTTTTGAAATAAATAAGGCCCAAGAACATCATAAATTAAGGGTTAAATATACTGTATAAATTCTCTGACAATTCATCCATTAATTATTCGTCAGAAGTTGAAGTAATTAAACTGATCAGTCAGTTTTAGAACAATTGTTTGATGAGTCTCAGCTAGTCTTAAGCCTCTTCACCATTACTGCTTAATTATGATAAGTTTTTTTATTTATGCTAATCGGTTATTCATATTATTAGTTATTCATATTATTTGTTATTTAAGCATTTTTAGTAGTTATTTGTGTTGTGTAAAATGATTAACATTTATTTTGTTCCACAAATTAAAACTCCTTAGCTGTATTTTATCTTACTAGATAAAAATTGAAGTCACGAAATCCTTTTTAACATAATTTAGAGATAAAATAAAAAATAAAAAAATTAGGTAAAAGTTGGCTATTCTTTTTTAAATTAATATGAATAATGAATTTACCATCAACCTCTTTTTTAACACCTGAAGCCAATTTGTTATATCAAGTAACACAGAACACTATGATATAGGAATGACATCTTTACCATTTGTTTATAGCAGACCAATATCTACCAATATCTACCTAACAAATGTGGGTACAATTCTTAACGTGTGCTAAAATAATATTTATCAACATTGCAGCTAAAGTAGATGCCAAAGCATATATCTTGGCTATTATCTTTTATATAATAAGCCTATATATATTATCAATTTGTTGTCGATTTGTTTGGCACCCTCAAAAATTATATTTTGATGTCTTATAAATTTAGAGACACATTTTCTCTTTAAGTATATCAGAATAATAAATAGAAAAGAAAGTGAATAATCCGTAAAACATGAAAAGAGTTTCAATAATCCATTACTTATAATTATAGATTTTCGTTTTAAAAACATTATTCCCACTTTTGAGATGATAGGGAGAGAAAGAAAAAAAAATAATTTTCTTTTTCTTAGATTGGGGAACACAAAATTAATATTAGTACGAAGAAACCTCTCCCATAGATAAAAACCCTAATGAGAGTCAGCCGTCATTCATAACTATCATCCATCCTTCACCATCCTCTCCTTCCATCAAATTCACAGCTGTCCCATCCATCCTCTCATCTGGTTTCCTCCATTTCTAAATCTTTAATTTCTATTATAATAGTTTTCAATAAAATCGAGATCTAAATCCTTTTGGGTGTGATCTTGTTATCATACCCATCTTTTTGGGTTGTTGATTCGTTGTCATGTTGCATTAAGAATGACTTCTACTGTGTATTGGGAGATGTGAGCAACCGGCTTCAAATCTGGAATTGTGGCACTTATCGCGAGAGCTCACCTTGCACAAGAAAGGATTGTTCAATATATGGTGCATTTGTACCTCCAACCTCAGTTGGTGTAACTGATGGATATGAACACTGGTCTATCACCGGTTTCTTATGTGCCCAGGTCAATTGTGATTCCACTATTTTCAGTGATAGTGGTGTTGACTCGATTGCTAGAGAAACTTTTGTAATCATTTTTATTATAAAGAATATTTATATTCTATCTGTTAAGCAATTTGAAAACAAAACGGCTATTTGTTTAGCTCGATTTTTGTTTCACAATCAGGTTGTAGTTGTTAGCTTGGAGGTTGTCCCGACTGTGTTCTTATGTTTTATGTTCAATAAAATTTTATTGTTCGTAAAAAAAAACCTCTCCCATAGAAGAAGCCAACACTAGATAAGTGAAATAAACTTTTAACCTAAATAAGCTAGGTTGTAAATCTATCCGAGCCAAACATGCACTATCTCTACTGTCTCCTCTATAGTCTTGCCTTCTTTTAATTGAGTTTCTTACCAAATATTAAAATCTAATTAGATTCTTTAGTTGATCACATAATTTAACCCAATAAAATAAATATCTAATAAAATTGATATATTTATATGTAGTTCATAAAATAATAATAATTATTAAAATAATAATAACATGACATTTCCACCATTTTCTAATATGAGAACAATATCAGCCTGAGCTAAAATTGCTGCTAAAAACATATGATCTTGGTTAGTATTTTTTGTATTATAGCCTTATCTATTGTCCATCTATTTGTCACCCTAAAACATACCAATTTTGATGTCTCACAGGCTTGGCAACAGTCTTCCTCCACCAGAAGATCTTGTCAAATTTGCTGAAAAAGCTGCATGTATAGTCCCAACTACTGCATTTACCGATGAACTGTCAATTAACTTATGGCTCTTAGCCTCTTACAATTAATAAGGTTCCTCTTGATTTTCCTCTATATCAAGGGAGCTTCTGTTCTTCAAACCTCTGTTAAGTAATTTGTAATAGGTAATCCACTTTTTGTATTCTGAATTTGGAACTTCTAAATAAAATGTGAATTTGAAATAAACATAGCCAATCTCCCTCTTACCTATCTCTTGTATGGCTTGTATATTTTGGTAATCAATTTGTGACCCTTAGCATTTTCGATACCAATTTTATCACATGTGTTGGTTCAGCTAAAAATTAGATAAGTGTTGGACATGAATGAAATATGTTTTGGAATTTGTTCATTCAAATTATATTTATTTTTTCCTACTTCCAAATAATATATGCATGATATTGTTGTTTTTATTTGCAAAAGTGTTCATTTACATAAAGAATTTACGTGGAATAGTATTAGTGAATGATCATCTCTAATGGTCGTTTAGACTTTAGACACATCTCCAATACACCACTGTCATCAATACTTCTAGAATGCAAGCCTTCCACACATCTCGAAAGCCTGCTTTAATCACATCTTAAATGGTTATTATTGTCCAAAATTAGTAAGGACTAGAATCAAAATTACTAATATATTGGAGGACACTATCACTACAACATATTTGCAATCATACAAGTGTTTTTTTGCCGTTGTGTGACAGGTAGAGTTTCCGTTGTCTATCCAACACTCGTGTGATCGAAGGTTGGACAACCGTTGTTTATACACTTGTAATAAGTGAGATTCAACAACTTTTTTTAATACTGGTTACAATCAAGAATTCACAACGGTTACTCTATATTAACCATTGTTAGGAAATTCTTTAAACAACTGTTTATTTATTCAACTATTGTTTACCTACCTTAACAACAATGGTTTTGTAGTAAAACCATTGTTGTTAACTTATTAGATGTTTTCATAAACAACAGTTTATAAACTTCTTTTAACTAGTTAAAACCGTTGTCATGAATGGTTTTTGTTTAAAAGACAATGATCTAAAAGATTTAAACCATTGCAAAGAATATTAAAAGACAACAGTTTTTTAAAAAAAAAATGTGCAATGAGACCATACAACAATTTTCATCATTTTTAAGTGGATTTCACACAACTGTTTACAAAATTAATCTCATTATTTAAAATAAATCAATTTTAAAATAAAATGATATTATATTAATTCAATTGTTATTTCAAAATTAAAATTAAATTTATAATACAAAGGTTCTCTAGAAGAATTACAACTATAAGCCCTTAAGTGAAGAATTATAACTATAAGCCTTGATAACTAATACTAAAGCCATGAGCTGTAATGTATTTGCATCTCTGGACAAATTTCAATATATTATTTCACTTCAATAGTATACCTTATTGAGTATTTACAGGCATACATATGAAGCAGAAATTTACAGTATGTTAATCAGTTGTAGGCTTTGCCAAAGCTCCGCGAGAAAGGCACAACATCTCTAACATCATTGAGACCCGTGGCATATAAAACTAGGAGGTCAAAGACAAAACTGAAGCCGGAGTTCTTGACAGTACCATGCCTGTGAAGATCCAAGTACCACTCATACTGATGCTTTGGCAAGTTTAACTCGTTAATCCTGAAATATAACGCTAAATCAGTAATAGCATTCAATTGCTAGCTACTTACCTTAAAAATTATGTAAAATCATCAGGCTAATCAATATTCAAACTTGGAACCACCATCAAAGTTACATAGAACGATGAGTTGTGGAAAGGTAAATGACTAACGATACATATTGTCTTTACCTTGATTCTAGCATATCTAAACGCTCCTCATTTTAAGTGCCTCTGATCAGAGTTCCAGCCTGCAAATAATTGATTTTTTAATTGTAAGATACAACGAAGTTGTATGCACTAAATCTTGTCAGAGTACTATCTACTTCAAGCTTACCTTTGGTACAATCAAATCGAAAGCTGCAACTGTTTTCCCATCATCATTCAGTCGCACATAAAATGGCTTAAGTTCTTTCGGGTAATTGTAGATAATCACTGGTCTTTTGTAGATCTCATCAGCTATATAACTGTCATTAACCAGTTGAGATTCTTAGACTCTGACCTTATTGTGTACATGCATTGCATAAATGTTCATTTTGAGTTACCATTGAAGCTCTTCACTTAAGGGAATGCCGTGGTAAATGTTTACATCTACACATGACAATAATAGGTACCTGAATGAGTGTCAAAGTTACAGAAACCGCCATAAGCCCCACCACTGACACGTACACGGTCCCGTAAGCATGTATTACAATTATGTTTAGAAATGACATATCCACTCCCCTTAAATTCATATCATATTTCATAGAAGTTTGCTGCTTTTCCAACACAATTTACCTGTATAGAGAGTATAATTTTAGAACAAAAAGATTGACAAAAAAATGGTTTTCATGTAAAGTTCTCTCTATCGTACCTGAGTAGGAATCACAATAGCTTCACTAGTTAGAGGAAGTCAAGCATTCCAGCTTTCTGATTTTGCAAGGGAAGACCATTTACTGATCTCCTCCAATGATGATGAAAATAGGCATTTACTGATCTCCTCCAATGATGATGAGATTTAATTCCAATCAAGATCAATTTTCTGTTCAAGAGATTGCAGATACTCTAGATAACTGAAAGTACACACAATATACAAATTACATTAAGCGCACCAATAATCATACAATACTGAACAATATCGAGAACATAAATAGAGTGAATTGGTAAGGAGATTAGACTTACTTTCAAAAAAAAACAAAAAAAAAACAGAGAGGACTTATAACAGTTTATCATTTTAACATACCTGTTGAAGAGGCCATGCCCGAGAGGCTACTGCAAGCAAGGCTTACCATTTCAGTAGAATCGTTTGGCATAATACACAAAATTCATAAGTTTAGAAACAAAATCACTTGTCACAAAGGTCATACATGATTTAATCACTCCGAAAAATTCACCTTTTAGTATGGCAGTATGATCTCAGCATCTCATACATGATTTTATCCAGATGGATAATACCTTATACAGAGATGTTACGGAAACTATCATATAGCATTCAAGCAAGTCATAACAGACACACCCACAAAACTGCTACTCGGAGAAGAAAAAATCATTTATATCTTAAATCACACAGAAACAAACCTACACAAATCATCAAAACACTCAATTTTCTTCTTGAGTTTCAATTTTCCCCTCCACATCCCCTTTACTTACTTGTACGCACAAAATAAGAACTAAAATCAGCACAAAATAAGAACTAAAATGAGAGAGAGAGTTAGACAGAGAGAGAGAGTGATACCTCAAAATTAAAGACAAGCAACTTCCATTGAATCCACAAATAAGCCCTAAAGCCTTAGTTTTGAACACAAACTAAAACCCCAAATTGAAGTCGAATTGAAACCCTAAACGGAACCATACTCCATTAAAGAAACATACAAATCAATCAAAGGAGGCTCAAATCAAAGCAAATATTTATGTATGTATAGATTTTTCATAACAAGGAGAGTAGAGGGGGAGAAAGAGAGGGAGAGAGGGAAGGGGAGAGACCACAACCTAAATCAAAACTCAATAGGACCACAATCTTCTTTGGAATACCAACTCAATTCAAGCAGCTGAGATCCTTCGGATCGGAAATGGAATCACAAACAGCGGACGGCTATGAAGTTAATTCGTCATTCAGAGTGTAATTATTGTTTGAAATAGAGGTGGATTGAGAGGGTTAGGAGGGAGAGAGAGAGAGAGATTTAGATTTGTGTACTTTGGTGTTTTATGTTTACAGAGAAGGAGATGAAATGGGGAGGGGGAGGGGGGAGCGGGTAATGAAAAGAAAAGAAATTTTTTATAAATAGATTTAAGAAATCATTTTTATAAAATAATATAAAATAAATTTGAATGTTTTTAATATTTTAATATGACAAAAGCTAATATATTTTTATATTCGTTGTCGAGAGGGGTACTTTTACCGGATTTTTCTAATGCTGACATGCAAAATGAATTTTAAATTTTTTAATAATTTTTTAATATGACTAAAACTGATATATCCTAACATCCGTACGGTTGGATCGTCAAAAAAATTATTTTAAAAATTAATCTTGTAAATCGGGAACGAGTCTCGTTGTCGGGAGGAGTACTTTTACCAGATTTTTCTAATCCTGACATGCAAAATGAATTTCAAATTTTTTAATAATTTTTTCTTATGACTAAAATCGATATATCTTAACATCCGTATGGTTGGATCTTCGAAAAATCATTTTAAAAAATTAATCCTGTAAATCGGGAACGAGTCTCGTTGTCGGGAGGGGTACTTTTACCAGATTTTTTTAATCCTGACATGCAAAATGAATTTCAAATTTTTTAATAATTTGTTCTTATGACTAAAATCGATATATCTTAACATCCGTACGGTTGGATCGTCAAAAAATCATTTTAAAAAATTAATCCTGTAAATCGGGAACGAGTCTCGTTGTCGGGAGGGGTACTTTTACCAGATTTTTCTAATCCTCACATGCAAAATGAATTTCATATTTTTTAATAATTTTTTCTTATGACTAAAATCGATATATCTTAACATCCGTACGGTTGGATCTTCGAAAAATCAGTTAAAAAAATTAATCCTGTAAATCGGGAACGAGTCTCGTTGTCGGGAGGGGTACTTTTACCAGATTTTTCTAATCCTAACATGCAAAATGAATTTCAAATTTTTTAATAATTTTTTCTTATGACTAAAATCGATATATCTTAACATCCATACGGTTCGATCTTCGAAAAATCATTTTAAAAAATTAATCCTATAAATCAGGAACGAGTCTCGTTGTCGGGAGTGGTACTTTTGCCAGATTTTTCTAATCCTGACATGCAAAATGAATTTCAAATTTTTTAATAATTTGTTCTTATGACTAAAATCGATATATCTTAACATCCGTACGGTTGGATCTTCGAAAAATCATTAAAAAAAATTAATCCTGTAAATCCGGAACGAGTCTCGTTGTCGGGAGGGGTACTTTTACCAAATTTTTCTAATCCTAACATGCAAAATGAATTTCAAATTTTTTAATAATTTGTTCTTATGACTAAAATCGATATATCTTAACATCCGTACGGTTGGATCGTCAAAAAATCATTTTAAAAAATTAATCCTGTAAATCGGGAACGAGTCTCGTTGTCGGGAGGGGTACTTTTACCAGATTTTTCTAATCCTGACATGCAAAATGAATTTCAAATTTTTTAATATTTTTTTCTTATGACTAAAATCGATATATCTTAACATCCGTACGGTTGGATCTTCGAAAAATCATTTTAAAAAATTAATCCTGTAAATCGGGAACGAGTCTCGTTGTCGGGAGGGGTACTTTTACCAGATTTTTCTAATCCTGACATGCAAAATGAATTTCAAATTTTTTAATAATTTTTTCTTATGACTAAAATCGATATATCTTAACATCCGTACGGTTGGATCTTTGAAAAATCATTTTAAAAAATTAATCCTGTAAATCAGGAACGAGTCTCGTTGTCGGGAGTGGTACTTTTACTAGATTTTTCTAATCCTGACATGCAAAATGAATTTCAAATTTTTTAATAATTTGTTCTTATGACTAAAATCGATATATCTTAACATCCGTACGGTTGGATCTTCGAAAAATCATTTAAAAAAATTAATCCTGTAAATCCGGAACGAGTCTCGTTGTCGGGAGGGGTACTTTTACCAAATTTTTCTAATCCTGACATGCAAAATGAATTTCAAATTTTTTAATAATTTGTTCTTATGACTATAATCGATATATCTTAACATCCGTACAGTTGGATAGTCGAAAAATTATTTTAAAATATTAATCCTGTAAATCGGGAACGAGTCTCGTTGTCGGGAGGGGTACTTTTACCAGATTTTTCTAATCCTGACATGCAAAATGAATTTCAAATTTTTTAATAATTTGTTCTTATGACTAAAATCGATATATCTTAACATCCGTACGGTTGGATCGTCGAAAAATAATTTTAAAAAATTAATCCTATAAATCCGGAACGAGTCTCGTTGTCGGGAGGGGTACTTTGACCATATTTTTCTAATCCTGACTTGCAAAATGAATTTCAAATTTTTTAATAATTTGTTCTTATGACTAAAATCGATATATCTTAACATCCGTACGGTTGGATCTTGGAAAAATCATTTTAAAAAATTAATCCTGTAAATCGGGAACGAGTCTCGTTGTCGGGAGGGGTATTTTTACCAGATTTTTCTAATCCTGACATGCAAAATGAATTTCAAATTTTTTAATAATTTTTTCTTATGACTAAAATCGATATATCTTAACATCTGTACGGTTGGATCTTCGAAAAATCATTTTAAAAAATTAATCCTGTAAATCGGGAACGAGTCTCGTTGTCGGCAGGGGTACTTTTACCAGATTTTTCTAATCCTGACATGCAAAATGAATTTAAAATTTTTTAATAATTTTTTCTTATGACTAAAATCGATATATCTTAACATCCGTACGGTTGGATCTTCGAAAAATCATTTTAAAAAATTAATCCTGTAAATCAAGAACGAGTCTCGTTGTCGGGATTGGTACTTTTACCAGATTTTTCTAATCCTGACATGCAAAATGAATTTCAAATTTTTTAATAATTTGTTCTTATGACTAAAATCGATATATCTTAACATCCGTACGGTTGGATCTTCGAAAAATCATTTTAAAAAATTAATCCTGTAAATCAGGAACGAGTCTCGTTGTCGGGAGTGGTACTTTTACCAGATTTTTCTAATCCTGACATGCAAAATGAATTTCAAATTTTTTAATAATTTGTTCTTATGACTAAAATCGATATATCTTAACATCCGTACGGTTGGATCTTCGAAAAACCATTTAAAAAAATTAATCTTGTAAATCCGGAACGAGTCTCGTTGTCGGGAGGGGTACTTTTACCAAAATTTTCTAATCCTGACATGCAAAATGAATTTCAAATTTTTTAATAATTTGTTCTTATGACTAAAATCGATATATCTTAACATCCGTACCGTTGGATCGTCGAAAAATCATTTTAAAAAATTAATCCAGTAAATCGGGAACGAGTCTCGTTGTCGGGAGGGGTACTTTTACCAAATTTTTCTAATCCTGACATGTAAAATGAATTTCAAATTTTTTAATAATTTGTTCTTATGACTAAAATCGATATATCTTAACATCCGTACGGTTGGATCGTCGAAAAATAATTTTAAAAAATTAATCCTATAAATCGGGAACGAGTCTCGTTGTCGGGAGGGGTACTTTGACCATATTTTTCTAATCCTGACTTGCAAAATGAATTTCAAATTTTTTAATAATTTGTTCTTATGACTAAAATCGATATATCTTAACATCCGTACGGTTGGATCTTGAAAAAATCATTTTAAAAAATTAATCCTGTAAATCGGGAACGAGTCTCGTTGTCGGGAGGGGTATTTTTACCAGATTTTTCTAATCCTGACATGCAAAATGAATTTCAAATTTTTTAATAATTTTTTCTTATGACTAAAATCGATATATCTTAACATCTGTACGGTTGGATCTTCGAAAAATCATTTTAAAAAATTAATCCTGTAAATCGGGAACGAGTCTCGTTGTCGGCAGGGGTACTTTTACCAGATTTTTCTAATCCTGACATGCAAAATGAATTTAAAATTTTTTAATAATTTTTTCTTATGACTAAAATCGATATATCTTAACATCCGTACGGTTGGATCTTCGAAAAATCATTTTAAAAAATTAATCCTGTAAATCAAGAACGAGTCTCGTTGTCGGGATTGGTACTTTTACCAGATTTTTCTAATCCTGACATGCAAAATGAATTTCAAATTTTTTAATAATTTGTTCTTATGACTAAAATCGATATATCTTAACATCCGTACGGTTGGATCTTCGAAAAATCATTTTAAAAAATTAATCCTGTAAATCAGGAACGAGTCTCGTTGTCGGGAGTGGTACTTTTACCAGATTTTTCTAATCCTGACATGCAAAATGAATTTCAAATTTTTTAATAATTTGTTCTTATGACTAAAATCGATATATCTTAACATCCGTACGGTTGGATCTTCGAAAAACCATTTAAAAAAATTAATCTTGTAAATCCGGAACGAGTCTCGTTGTCGGGAGGGGTACTTTTACCAAAATTTTCTAATCCTGACATGCAAAATGAATTTCAAATTTTTTAATAATTTGTTCTTATGACTAAAATCGATATATCTTAACATCCGTACAGTTGGATCGTCGAAAAATCATTTTAAAAAATTAATCCAGTAAATCGGGAACGAGTCTCGTTGTCGGGAGGGGTACTTTTACCAGATTTTTCTAATCCTGACATGCAAAATGAATTTCAAATTTTTTAATAATTTTTTCTTATGACTAAAATCGATATATCTTAACATCCGTACGGTTGGATCTTCGAAAAATCATTTTAAAAAATTAATCCTGTAAATCGGGAACGAGTCTCGTTGTCGGGAGGGGTACTTTTACCAGATTTTTCTAATCCTGACATGCAAAATGAATTTCAAATTTTTTAATAATTTTTTCTTATGACTAAAATCGATATATCTTAACATCCGTACGGTTGGATCTTCGAAAAATCATTTTAAAAAATTAATCCTGTAAATCAGGAACGAGTCACGTTGTCGGGAGTTGTACTTTTACCAGATTTTTCTAATCCTGACATGCAAAATGAATTTCAAATTTTTTAATAATTTGTTCTTATGACTAAAATCGATATATCTTAACATCCGTACGGTTGGATCTTCGAAAAATCATTTAAAAAAATTAATCCTGTAAATCCGGAACGAGTCTCGTTGTCGGGAGGGGTACTTTTACCAAATTTTTCTAATCCTGACATGCAAAATGAATTTCAAATTTTTTAATAATTTGTTCTTATGACTAAAATCGATATATCTTAACATCCGTACGGTTGGATCGTCGAAAAATCATTTTAAAATATTAATCCTGTAAATCGGGAACGAGTCTCGTTGTCGGGAGAGGTACTTTTACCAGATTTTTCTAATCCTGACATGCAAAATGAATTTCAAATTTTTTAATAATTTGTTCTTATGACTAAAATCAATATATCTTAACATCCGTACGGTTGGATCGTCGAAAAATCATTTTAAAAAATTAATCCTATAAATCGGGAACGAGTCTCGTTGTCGGGAGGGGTACTTTGACCAGATTTTTCTAATCCTAACATGCGAAATGAATTTCAAATTTTTTAATAATTTGTTCTTATGACTAAAATCGATATATCTTAACATCCGTACGGTTGGATCTTCAAAAAATCATTTTAAAAAATTAGTCCTGTAAATCGGGAACGAGTCTCGTTGTCGGGATGGGTACTTTTACCAGATTTTTCAAATCCTGACATACAAAATGAATTTCAAATTTTTTAATAATTTTTTTTATGACTAAAATCGATATATCTTAACATCCGTATGGTTGGATCGTCGAAAAATCATTTTAAAAAATTAATCCTGTAAATCGGGAACGAGTCTCGTTGTCGGGAGTGGTACTTTTACTAGATTTTTCTAATCCTGACATGCAAAATGAATTTCAAATTTTTTAATAATTTTTTCTTATGACTAAAATCGATATATCTTAACATCCGTACAGTTGGATCTTCGAAAAATCATTTAAAAAAATTAATCCTGTAAATCCGGAACGAGTATCGTTGTCGGGAGGGGTACTTTTATCAAATTTTTCTAATCCTGACATGCAAAATGAATTTCAAATTTTTTAAAAATTTGTTCTTATGACTAAAATCGATATATCTTAACATCCGTACGGTTGGATCGTCGAAAAATCATTTTAAAATATTAATCCTGTAAATCGGGAACGAGTCTCGTTGTCGGGAGGGGTACTTTGACCAGATTTTTCTAATCCTAACATGCAAAATGAATTTCAAATTTTTTAATAATTTGTTCTTATGACTAAAATCGATATATCTTAACATCCGTACGGTTGGATCTTCGAAAAATCATTTTAAAAAATTAGTCCTGTAAATCGGGAACGAGTCTCGTTGTCGGGAGGGGTACTTTTACCAGATTTTTCAAATCCTGACATGCAAAATGAATTTCAAATTTTTTAATAATTTTTTCTTATGACTAAAATCGATATATCTTAACATCCGTACGGTTGGATCGTCGAAAAATCATTTTAAAAAATTAATCCTGTAAATCGGGAACGAGTCTCGTTGTCGGGAGTGCTACTTTTACTAGATTTTTCTAATCCTAACATGCAAAATGAATTTCAAATTTTTTAATAATTTTTTCTTATGACTAAAATCGATATATCTTAACATCCGTACAGTTGGATCTTCGAAAAATCATTTAAAAAAATTAATCCTGTAAATCCGGAACGAGTCTCGTTGTCGGGAGGGGTACTTTTATCAAATTTTTCTAATCCTGACATGCAAAATGAATTTCAAATTTTTTAATAATTTGTTCTTATGACTAAAATCGATATATCTTAACATCCGTACAGTTGGATCGTCGAAAAATCATTTTAAAATATTAATCCTGTAAATCGGGAACGAGTCTCGTTGTCGGGAGGGGTACTTTTACCAGATTTTTCTAATCCTGACATGCAAAATGAATTTCAATTTTTTTAATAATTTGTTCTTATGACTAAAATCGATATATCTTAACATCCGTACGGTTGGATCGTCGAAATATCATTTTAAAAAATTAATCCTATAAATCGGGAACGAGTCTCGTTGTCGGGAGGGGTACTTTGACCATATTTTTCTAATCCTAAAATGCAAAATGAATTTCAAATTTTTTAATAATTTGTTCTTATGACTAAAATCGATATATCTTAACATCCGTACGGTTGGATCTTCGAAAAATCATTTTAAAAAATTAATCCTATAAATCGGGAACGAGTCTCGTTGTCGGGAGGGGTACTTTTACCAGATTTTTCTAATCCTGACATGCAAAATGAATTTCAAATTTTTTAATAATTTTTTCTTATGACTAAAATCGATATATCTTAACATCCGTACGGTTGGATCGTCGAAAACTCATTTTAAAAAATTAATCCTGTAAATCGGGAACGAGTCTCGTTGTCGGGAGGGGTACTTTTACCAGATTTTTCTAATCCTGACATGCAAAATGAATTTCAAATTTTTTAATAATTTTTTCTTATGACTAAAATCGATATATCTTAACATCCGTATGGTTGGATCTTCAAAAAATCATTTAAAAAAAATTAATCCTGTAAATCAGGAACGAGTCTCGTTGTCGGGATTGGTACTTTTACCAGATTTTTCTAATCCTGACATGCAAAATGAATTTCAAATTTTTTAATAATTTGTTCTTATGACTAAAATCGATATATCTTAACATCCATACGGTTGGATCTTCGAAAAATCATTTAAAAAAATTAATCCTGTAAATCCGGAACGAGTCTCGTTGTCGGGAGGGGTACTTTTACCAAATTTTTCTAATCCTGACATGCAAAATGAATTTCAAATTTTTTAATAATTTGTTCTTATGACTAAAATCGATATATCTTAACATCCGTACGGTTGGATCGTCGAAAAATCATTTTAAAAAATTAATCCTGTAAATCGGGAACGAGTCTCGTTGTCGGGAGGGGTACTTTGACCATATTTTTCTAATCCTGACTTGCAAAATGAATTTCAAATTTTTTAATAATTTGTTCTTATGACTAAAATCGATAACATCCGTACGGTTGGATCTTGGAAAAATCATTTTAAAAAATTAATCCTGTAAATCGGGAACGAGTCTCGTTGTCGGGAGGGGTACTTTTACCATATTTTTCTAATCCTGACATGCAAAATGAATTTCAAATTTTTTAATAATTTTTTCTTATGACTAAAATCGATATATCTTAACATCTGTACGGTTGGATCGTCGAAAAATCATTTTAAAAAATTAATCCTGTAAATCGGGAACGAGTCTCGTTGTCGGGATGGGTACTTTTACCAGATTTTTCTAATCCTGACATGCAAAATGAATTTAAAATTTTTTAATAATTTTTTCTTATGACTAAAATCGATATATCTTAACATCCGTACGGTTGGATCTTCGAAAAATCATTTTAAAAAATTAATCCTGTAAATCGGGAACGAGTCTCGTTGTCGGGATTGGTACTTTTACCAGATTTTTCTAATCCTGACATGCAAAATGAATTTCAAATTTTTTAATAATTTGTTCTTATGACTAAAATCGATATATCTTAACATCCCTATGGTTGGATCTTCGAAAAATCATTTAAAAAAATTAATCCTGTAAATCCGGAACGAGTCTCGTTGTCGGGAGTGGTACTTTTACCAAATTTTTCTAATCCTGACCTGCAAAATGAATTTCAAATTTTTTAATAATTTGTTCTTATGACTAAAATCGATATATCTTAACATCCGTACGGTTGGATCGTCGAAAAATCATTTTAAAAAATTAATCCTGTAAATCGGGAACGAGTCTCGTTGTCGGGAGGGGTACTTTTACCAGATTTTTCTAATCCTGACATGCAAAATGAATTTCAAATATTTTAATAATTTTTTCTTATGACTAAAATCGATATATCTTAACATCCGTACGGTTGGATCTTCGAAAAATCATTTTAAAAAATTAATCCTGTAAATCGGGAACGAGTCTCGTTGTCGGGAGGGGTACTTTTACCAGATTTTTCTAATCCTGACATGCAAAATGAATTTCAAATTTTTTAATAATTTTTTCTTATGACTAAAATCGATATATCTTAACATCCGTATGGTTGGATCTTCGAAAAATCATTTTAAAAAATTAATCCTGTAAATCAGGAACGAGTCTTGTTGTCGGGAGTGGTACTTTGACC
This sequence comes from Apium graveolens, assembly GCF_009905375.1. NCBI lineage: Eukaryota > Viridiplantae > Streptophyta > Magnoliopsida > Apiales > Apiaceae > Apium > Apium graveolens. The sequence continues at coordinate 12,574,635 of NC_133654.1, read as the reverse complement.
ATATTTTTCTAATCCTGACATGCAAAATGAATTTCAAATTTTTTAATAATTTGTTCTTATGACTAAAATCGATATATCTTAACATCCGTACGGTTGGATCTTCGAAAAATCATTTAAAAAAATTAATCCTGTAAATCCGGAACGACTCTCGTTGTCGGGAGGGGTACTTTTACCAAATTTTTCTAATCCTGACATGCAAAATGAATTTCAAATTTTTTTATAATTTGTTCTTATGACTAAAATCGATATATCTTAACATCCGTACGGTTGGATCGTCGAAAAATCATTTTAAAATATTAATCCTGTAAATCGGGAACGAGTCTCGTTGTCGGGAGTGGTACTTTTACCAGATTTTTCTAATCCTGACATGCAAAATGAATTTCAAATTTTTTAATAATTTGTTCTTATGACTAAAATCGATATATCTTAACATTCGTACGGTTGGATCGTCGAAAAATCATTTTAAAAAATTAATCCTATAAATCGGGAACGAGTCTCGTTGTCGGGAGGGGTACTTTGACCATATTTTTCTAATCCTAACATGCAAAATGAATTTCAAATTTTTTAATAATTTATTCTTATGACTAAAATCGATATATCTTAACATCCGTACGGTTGGATCTTCGAAAAATCATTTTAAAAAATTAGTCCTGTAAATCGGGAACGAGTCTCGTTGTCGGGAGGGGTACTTTTACCAGATTTTTCAAATCTTGACATGCAAAATGAATTTCAAATTTTTTAATAATTTGTTCTTATGACTAAAATCGATATATCTTAACATCCGTACGGTTGGATCGTCGAAAAATCATTTTAAAAAATTAATCCTGTAAATCGGGAACGAGTCTCGTTGTCGGGAGGGTTACTTTTACCAGATTTTTCTAATCCTGACATGCAAAATGAATTTCAAATTTTTTAATAATTTTTTCTTATGACTAAAATCGATATATCTTAACATCCGTACGGTTGGATCTTCGAAAAATCATTTAAAAAAATTATTCCTGTAAATCCGGAACGAGTCTCGTTGTCGGTAGGGGTACTTTTACCAAATTTTTCTAATCCTGACATGCAAAATGAATTTCAAATTTTTTAATAATTTGTTCTTATGACTAAAATCGATATATCTTAACATCCGTACGGTTGGATCGTCAAAAAATCATTTTAAAATATTAATCCTGTAAATCGGGAACGAGTCTCGTTGTCGGGAGGGGTACTTTTACCAGATTTTTCTAATCCTGACATGCAAAATGAATTTCAAATTTTTTAATAATTTGTTCTTATGACTAAAATCGATATATCTTAACATCCGTACGGTTGGATCGTCGAAAAATAATTTTAAAAAATTAATCCTATAAATCGGGAACGAGTCTCGTTGTCGGGAGGGGTACTTTGACCATATTTTTCTAATCCTGACTTGCAAAATCAATTTCAAATTTTTTAATAATTTGTTCTTATGACTAAAATCGATATATCTTAACATCCGTACGGTTGGATCTTGGAAAAATCATTTTAAAAAATTAATCCTGTAAATCGGGAACGAGTCTCGTTGTCGGGAGGGGTACTTTTACCAGATTTTTCTAATCCTGACATGCAAAATGAATTTCAAATTTTTTAATAATTTTTTCTTATGACTAAAATCGATATATCTTAACATCTGTACGGTTGGATCGTCGAAAAATCATTTTAAAAAATTAATCCTGTAAATCGGGAACGAGTCTCGTTGTCGGGAGGGGTACTTTTACCAGATTTTTCTAATCCTGACATGCAAAATGAATTTCAAATTTTTTAATAATTTTTTCTTATGACTAAAATCGATATATCTTAACATCCGTATGGTTGGATCTTCGAAAAATAATTTTAAAAAATTAATCCTGTAAATCAGGAACGAGTCTCGTTGTCGGGATTGGTACTTTTACCAGATTTTTCTAATCCTGACATGCAAAATGAATTTCAAATTTTTTAATAATTTGTTCTTATGACTAAAATCGATATATCTTAACATCCATACGGTTGGATCTTCGAAAAATCATTTAAAAAAATTAATCCTGTAAATCCGGAACGAGTCTCGTTGTCGGGAGGGGTACTTTTACCAAATTTTTCTAATCCTGACATGCAAAATGAATTTCAAATTTTTTAATAATTTGTTCTTATGACTAAAATCGATATATCTTAACATCCGTACGGTTGGATCGTCGAAAAATCATTTTAAAAAATTAATCCTGTAAATCAGGAACGAGTCTCGTTGTCGGGAGGGGTACTTTTACCAGATTTTTCTAATCCTGACATGCAAAATGAATTTCAAATTTTTTAATAATTTGTTCTTATGACTAAAATCGATATATCTTAACATCCGTATGGTTGGATCGTCGAAAAATCATTTTAAAAAATTAATCCTGTAAATCGGGAACGAGTCTCGTTGTCGGGAGTGGTACTTTGACCATATTTTTCTAATCCTGACATGCAAAATGAATTTCAAATTTTTTAATAATTTGTTCTTTTGACTAAAATCGATATATCTTAACATCCGTACGGTTGGATCTTGGAAAAATCATTTTAAAAAATTAATCCTGTAAATCGGGAACGAGTCTCGTTGTCGGGAGGGGTACTTTTACCAGATTTTTCTAATCCTGACATGCAAAATGAATTTCAAATTTTTTAATAATTTTTTCTTATGACTAAAATTGATATATCTTAACATCTATATGGTTGGATCTTCGAAAAATTATTTTAAAAAATTAATCCTGTAAATCGGCAACGAGTCTCGTTGTCGGGAGGGGTACTTTTACTAGATTTTTCTAATCCTGACATACAAAATGAATTTCAAATTTTTTAATAATTTGTTCTTATGACTAAAATCGATATATCTTAACATCCATACGGTTGGATCGTCGAAAAATCATATTAAAAAATTAATCCTGTAAATCGAGAACGAGTCTCGTTGTCGGGAGGGGTACTTTTACCAGATTTTTCTAATCCTGACATGCAAAATGAATTTCAAATTTTTTAATAATTTGTTCTTATGACTAAAATCGATATATCTTAACATCCGTATGGTTGGATCGTCGAAAAATCATTTTAAAAAATTAATCCTGTAAATCGGGAACGAGTCTCGTTGTCGGGAGGGGTACTTTTACCAGATTTTTCTAATCCTGACATGCAAGATGAATTTTAATTTTTTTAATAATTTTTTCATATGACTAAAATTGATATATCTTAACATCCGTACGGTTGGATCATCGAAAAAATCATTTAAAAATTAAACTTTGTAATCGGGAATCTCATTTTATACAGTAATACTTTTACAATGGTTTCCTTGAAACACCATTGTGTAAAGACAAACTAAGACAACGCTTTTTTTTATTATAAAACCGTTGTGTAAGTATATCAGCTTTTTCAATGTAACGGCTAATATCTAATCTCATTTCAATCAAGGGCTGTCATTGTGACACTTCAGCAATTCGAGTAATATGTTTACAACCTATCATGCGCTGCCACCTCATCAGGTGGTGCCCATTTAAATTATAAAATAATTATTGTGAATGAAGGGCTCTCATTTCGCCACCTCAGCAATCCTTGTGAATGATTTACCACCTATCACGTGCTGCCACCTCAATACGTGGTACCCATTGAAATTCCTCAGACAACTGTTTTCATTCCGTTGTTTGATGGTTTAGAGGACAACCTTTCTAAAAAACCGTTGTCTGAATTACACAATGTAATGTTAAAACTGTTGTCTTCTAACCCTATACGTTAACATAGTAACAACGGTTTGTAATCGTTGTGTTAAAGATCTACAACAACACTATATTTAAAAAACCATTGCCTGACTCGATGAAAGGATACAACTTGTACAACAGTTTAAAAAAGATGGATATCTGTTGTCTGTTCTGGAGCTCACACAACTGTTTTTTCTGCAAAATCAATTCACCCTTGTATGATTTTTTAGGACAACGGTTTTTTTTAATCGTTGTGTATCAAGTGTTGTCTGATTGCAAATTTCTTGTAGTGTATGTAGAATGTATTGACAAGCTTCATTTAGTAACTTAGCCAACTCATGTTTTTTTTGTAACTGATAAAAAGATTGGGGGGCTACCATTATCCCCTCATGGTCAGTTACACGAGTTTTTTTTAAAATAATTTTTATTGGAAATTTATCTATAAATATTTTGAATTTCCTTGTAGATTTTATAATTCATTATCATATATAAGTGCAGAATGTTATATAAAATAGTGCATAATGTTATATAAAATTGTAATTGTAACTTTTTGAATAGGTTTTAATAATTGTAATTGTACCCTTCACAATCAAAAATTATTCATAATTCTAAACATTGGGCTACAGATGATGCTTATGTGAAGGTCGATTGTAAATGCTATTAGTTTCACGACTAATGTAGGTTGGATTGCTCGAGATATCATTGTAACACTTTTTAGATCAAAGAATTTACATATTGTAGCATATTGTAGATGTTAAGCGATTTGAAAACAAAATAATCATTTGTTTATGTTGTTTTTTATTTCACAATTAGATTTTATTTGACATTTCGGAGCTTTGTTCTGGCTGTATTTTAATGTTTTAATAAAATTTTCGCTTGTTCGTCAAAATATAAATATAAATTAATTTTTTATAAAAGTTTGAATATTTTAGCGGTAAAAGCAAGGGAAATTTAACCGTGAAGAATTTATTCAACGATCTTAATTTTGATGAATAAAATATTGTTTTGATTATGTTTTTATTATCATACATGTGCAGTAATATTGTTTCATTGCAAAATTATATAAAATTATAGTTTTAAGTGATTTTTGAATACATTTCGATAAATATCAATAACGTATTCCCGATATAATATTAATTTTTTAACTCTTTTTTAGAAAATTTTGTAAATTTTAGCATTAAAAGCTAGAGAAATTTTACAATAAGGGATCTATTCAATGATCTTAATTTTGATAAATAATTTAATTAATCTGATCATGTTTTAATTAAATTTTAGTTTATTTTCTAAAATCATCCTTCTTTATAATACATGAGTTAACAATATTATTGAGTTAACCAATCACATATTTTCTATTAAATTTTAACCAATGGAATGTCACATCTAAAAAATAGACCAATCCGATTACAAATTTACTATTTCCATACATAGCGTTCCTCCCTTATAAAATCCGAGTACTAAGTATGCAGTTAACCAATCAGAAAATTTTGACCAATAAAAAAGAACTTGGAAATTTTAGACCAGTCATAATTATCTTAAATTTCCTTATTTACCATTCTCGTCCAATGATATTTATCATAATTAGTTAATAACCATAATTAGTTAATGATTCTAATTTAAATATAGTAGTATAAAAATTTATCTAGTTACGTTGGATTTTATTTCATCTCTATCTTGAGTTCTAAATATCAGATTTTGACAAATTTACAACCCATTCAAAACTCACGAAATTTGCTTTAATTTAGTGATGGTTTAAATATTATTAACTAACAAAAAGTATCGCAAAATTAAAGAGAAAAGACATGTAAAAATTTTGCATTAAGCATTTGGTTATTATTTAGAATACCCACTTATTTTTTGTTTGAATCATGAAATCTAGAATTCCGTTTTAGATCGAACAATTGTCATATATTATTTTAGAAACTTTGATGGTCCTTTCAAAGAGTTGAGGAAATAAATAATCAAATTGGCATTGGAACAAAGAAAATAATTAATTTTCTTAGCAAATTTTCAATTGAATTTATTTGATTTTATTTTTGTTTTAACGTGAATTCAAAAAATCTGATTTTACAGCACACGCGAATCTCCTAAAATAATATATATAGATTTAGTGAATTTATAGATTTAAGGGAAACAGCATTTATAGATTTAGTGAATTTCTATATTTTATTTTCAAAATATTTTGGTGAATCCTAGTTTAATTTTTATTGCATACCGTGTATACATTGGTGAATTTTGGAGGTTTGTAAAGTTTATAGTGGAGTGTGCCCCTTTATGCGTAAGAATGGGTTTTTTTTGTTCTAAAGACTGATTCCTGAAGCAAAGACTCCCACACACATGTTCATTGAAGCCCAAAAACAACCTATATAGAGTACTTGATGGTGCCTTGGTAGTAGTAATATACTTTGTACATTATACTACAGTCAGAGTTAGTGCACGTACTTGTTAGGGAAAACTACATGAAAAATATGTAAAACGAGGATGTTACACCCATGGACATGTAGTGTATGCAAAATGCACAGTAAAGCCCTATAGCCCAAGTCTGTAGGAGTAGAATACTCTATCTGCATCAGACAACCTACCAAAAAATAAGTAGTAGTGTTCTCACCAGCAGAAGTGAAGTCTGTTTAATTTCTCCCGGAAAATAATCAGCAAAATATTATCTTAGTGCTGCTGGAATATGAATCATTGTGATGATATACGGTGCTACAAAACTCGCAACATTCAAACAATAATCTAAATTACAAACTTAAAATACACAAAACATTAAACAAATAAGAAATCTTACACGATTTGGGTGAAACATTCACAATATTCGAGTTGGGTCCTCGAACTGCAGTTTTCTCGATTTTAAAGTGTTCTTCTTGGCTTTCACATATTGCTCAACAATCTTATGCCTATGATTTCGTTCATGATTAACTCTTACTTGTCTTCAATAACTTGAGATTATTCTCGCAAATTAATATAGGGAGATTTTAAAGATAGTGGTGAAAAAGCAGGAGAAAAAAGATTTTCAGAATAAAATTTGAATTTTGAGGCTGAATGACTGAGATACTGGGATTCCATTTCAATCAAAATATCAAACTTTTAGGAATAAAGTTAGAATTGAATCTAACAGAAAACCGGAATTTTAGGGGTTTGGGACAATTTGGTACTACGACCTATTAATTGAGAAAAAGACAGAGAAAAAATAGATAATAGTGATGTGGGGGTGGGGGTTTAGAATTAAAAATAACTAGGTGTAAAAACAGCGAGAAATATGTTTATTTATATAATATGCAGACTATATTATACAAATATTTTAAAATTTCTAAAAAAATTAGTATAAACATGAATATAATATGAAATTAACCAAACTCTAATTTTTTTATTAGATTAATGATTTGGGTATACCATTTTCAACCAAAAAATATATAAATCTTTACTGTTAGCAATACAAAAACAAAATGATAACGTTATGAAATTAATTAATAACCAATAAAAAATAACTGATTTTTTTTAAAAAGTAAAAAAATATATATTTCTTTTTACTTCCTATATTTCAAAAATGAGCATAAACAATTATATTAAAGATTATAACCAGAAGCTAATGTTCGAGCAGTGCATGTCATTAGTTAACCATAATTGATACATATCTTTTTTGAGTTTTTCTCCACTATAGATATTAAGATACCAACCTCTTAATTATATAATCAACTTAATTATTAGACGAATGATTCGACTTACCAGTTTTGCTCATAGTTCATACATTATTTTATTATAATATTCATCAATCAACTGCCGCTGCAGATAAAAATCCTCCACATATATATTCTCGAGCAACCATTTTCTGATGGTTGAACGTTTGAGTTCTTTCTTTCTGTTTTAATTAAGAAGTTGGTTCATGTCATTGTTGAAATTTAAAGTGCAGGAGTGTGACACTAAATGCCACGAACAACATTATGCTCTTGTCAAACTTTTCAAATTGTGAACAAATTTTATGTTTCACCTTTGCACAGTGTCAGCATCAAGTGCAACTATGGGCTAAAAATGTAAAATTTGAATAAAGGTATTGAACATTGAGAGAAATTAACATACACGTTTGTCAATTAAGCACTCATCAGTTTCCTACAAAGGAAGTTTAACCATGTGAACATACGGATTCATCAAGGCGGGAAGTTTACTACAAAGGATGGAGTAAGATATTACAAAGGAGGTAAAATTGAATACATTTACGATCAAGATTTAGATGGAATCACTCTTGCTGTATGTCATAAATTTGTAAGTACTGATCTTGGTTATAAGGATTATAAAATTTAATGGCACAAGGAAGGTTCTTCACTTGATAGTTGTACTATATTATGGAATGATGATGTTGTAGGAGAGATGAATGCATATGCTTTAAAATTTGGTATTGCTATTATATATGTTGCATCATGCTTGTGAGATTGGTACTAATGATCCTGAAATTGATGGTAATGAGAAGGAAATTGATGATAGTCATAGTGATAATAGTGAGAGTGAATGTTATGAGAGTGAGGAGGATGACAGTGATGAAGAGTATAGTGGAAATGAAAGTGATAAAGACGAGGAGTTTCTTGAAATTATAGAGAAGAAAAAACAAGTAACTAAGGCTAAAAAAATTCAAATAAAGATGAAAATGAGAGTTTGGATGATGATTTGCATGTTCCATTACGTACTTTGCTCAAGAAAAAAGATAAGAAAGATTCAAAAAAAAGGAAAAAAATAGACTTGAGTAAAGACAGTGAATGAGAGAGTGACCATGACAGTGATAGCTTTAGAATGCCTTCTAAAGAGTCATCAGACTCTAGTGATTATGATGAAGAATCATCTAAGTCTGTGTGGACAGAAGAAAAACAGAGGGAAGCAGCCGAGGCAAAGAAGGCTAAAGCTGAGGCAGCAAGGACACAAGCTGCAGAGGTAATTTATCTTGTTTGTACTTTTTTTTTCATTCACTAATAATTTTTGTTGCTTATTGAATTTGCAGAAAAAGAAGAAGGTGACAAGTAAAAAAAGGAAGCCAAAAGCGGAAGGCACAAATGAATCCCAGCAATCAAAGAAAAAGAGATGAAGGCCTCCAAAGGCGACGAATGTTCAAGTATTACCACCACCTCCTCCATTGCCCCCACAAGGTGTTGGTGTTTTTACGTCTCACCAAGATGTTTTCTTTTACTTCTCTACAACTAAGGAAATAATAAAAATATCTTCACAGCCTGTTAGAGGGGACTCAGGATCTTCAAAATCAGAAGTGATGAAGCACAACTCAAGCCAACCTTGAAGAAATCAGAAAATCAGAAGTGATTAAAGTCCTCAATTTTAGAGTTTAAATTCTTGTATGCTAAATGGTTATTACTTCTTTTGGATGCTAATTTATGACAATGGTTGGATGACAATTTATGACAGTAGTTGACTGCTAAGTTATGAGTACTTTTGGATATTTATTTATGGTGGTTTTGGAGTAAAGATCTTGATATTTCAGTTTCACTGTAAGTGTCAAATGGTAGTGTTAAATATACACCGAGTTTTTAATTCATCTGATAATTTGTTACAAGTTAACTCATTAAAAACCAACTCACCTTCATAGGTTCTTTTACAAACACAACATCATTACAAATGCAAGAAAAACAACTGAAAATCCAAATCTGAACCACTTCAAGTGGCTAATTTCTGCATCTTTTAACTTCAGCTTCAGTTCCATTTCTGCAGACTCCATCTTCTTCCATTTCTGCAGACTCCATCTTACATGTTAGTTCTTCATTATTCGACAACTGATCATCATCGTGCCATTTAAAGTAGCCACAATATTTCTCTTTCACCTTGTAGAATGGACACCCAAAAAACCTTCTTCCTTTACTATATGTTTTTGAGATGTCCACATCGGACATTCATAACCACATTTGCAGATTTCTGATGTTGAAGATGCCCTCAAGTTGCTTGTGCTACCAACACCCGATTTTATCTCAAATTAGTTTTCTCAATTGTTATGTAATAATATGTATGAACCGTAATCCTCAATTCATGTGCAATATATATATAAGTCTGTATGTATTATGCAAGTAACGGTAAGAAAACAATCATGTGCAAATCATATGAGACTAATATCACAAGTATTAATAACTGAGAATTCACCTAATTTATATTTTCTTTTTTAATTTAACACGTCAGCAACGACTAACGTTTGTTAGTCAAAATCTAATGGATGGACAAATATCAGAAATATTTAAAAGTATAAGGATCGTAAAATATTATTTTGTAGTTCAGGGACCTTAACCAAAAACAACATAAAATTAAAGGACGAAAGAATTGATTTTCCTTTTTTTTTTCTTTTTGTAGTTTCATTTTTATTCAATAATTTTTATATTTTAAATTTCATTTCTCTCGTGACGAGAGTGTTTATTATTTTCATGATCATAAACAAGTGTTATATTTTTAATATTAATTATTAACAAATAATATTAAATTATTATTATGGTTAATTTTTCCGAATATATTTAATAAATAAGATTAATTACAAGAAAATAAGGTTAAATACAACTGTACCAATATAACGCGATCAAATTCCCGACTAATTTATGGGAATGTCAATGTTATAATAAATGGTAAGAGATATATATATATATTATAAAAGTCATGGATGAGAAAAACATCTATTCAGAAAATCGTAATTATAAAAGGAAAAAAATCACTAATTATAGTTTTTCTTTGAAATAAATAAGGCCCAAGAACATCATAAATTAACGGTTAAATATACTGTATAAATTCTCTAACAATTCATCCATTAATTATTCGTCAGAAGTTGAAGTAATTAAACTGATCAGTCAGTTTTAGAACAATTGTTTGATGAGTCTCAGCTAGTCTTAAGCCTCTTCACCATTATTATTCCAAAGACCATTTTTATTCCAACGGCTGCTTAATTATGATAAGATTTTTTTTATTTATGCTAATCGGTTATTCATATTATTAGTTATTCATATTATTTGTTATTTAAGCATTTTTAGTAGTTATTTGTGTTGTGTAAAATGATTAACATTTATTTTGTTCCACAAATTAAAACTCCTTAGCTGTATTTTATCTTACTAAATAAAAATTGAAGTCACCAAATCCTTTTTAACATAATTTAGAGATAAAATAAAAAATAAAAAAATTAGGTAAACGTTGGCTATTCTTTTTTAAATTAATATAAATAATGAATTTACCATCAACCTCTTTTTTAACACCTGAAGCCAATTTGTTATATCAAGTAACCCAGAACACTATGATAAAGGAATGACATCTTTACCATTTGTTTATAGCAGACCAATATCTACCTAATAAATTTGGGTACAATTCTTAAGGTGTACTAAAATAATATTTATCAACATTGCAGTTAAAGTAGATGCCAAAGCATATATCTTGGCTATTATCTTTTATATAATAAGCCTATATATATTATCAATTTGTTGTCGATTTGTTTGGCACCATGAAAAATTATATTTTGATGTCTTATAAATTTAGAGACACATTCTCTCTTTAAGTATATCAGAATAATAAATAGAAAAGAAAGTGAATAATCCGAAAAACATGAAAAGAGTTTCAATAATCCATTACTTATAATTATAGATTTTCGTTTTAAAAACATTATTCCCACTTTTGAGATGATAGGGAGAGAAAGAAAAAAAATAATTTTCTTCTTCTTAGATTGGGGAACACAAAATTAATATTAGTACGAAGAAACCTCTCCCATAGACAAAACCCTAATGAGAGTAGGCTGTCATTCATAACTATCATCCATCCTTCTCCATCCTCTCCTTTTATCAAATTCACATCCGTCCCTTCCATCCTCTCATCTCATTTCCTCCATTTCTAAATCTTTAATTTCTATTATAATAGTTTTCAATAAAATCGAGATCTAAATCCTTTTGATTGTGATCTTGTCACCATACCCATCTTTTTGGGTTGTTGATTCGTTGTCATGTTGCATTAAGAATGATTTATACGATATATTGGGAGATCTGGGCAACCCGCTTCAAATCTGGAATTGTGGTACTTATCGCGAGAGCTCACCTCGCACAACAAAGGATTGTTCAATATATGGTGCATCTGTACCCCCAACCTCAATTGGTGTAACTGATGGATATGAACACTGGTCTATCACCGGTTTCTTATCTGCGCAGGTCAATTGTGATTCCACTATTTTCAGTGATAGTGGTGTCGACTGGATTGCTCGAGAAACTTTTGTAATCATTTTTATTATCTAGAATATTTATATTCTATCTGTTAAGCAATTTTAAAACAAAACGGCTATTTGTTTAGCTTAGTTTTTGTTTCACAATCAGGTTGTAGTTGTCAGTTTGGAGGTTTGTTCCGATTGTGTTCTTATGTTTTATGTTCAATAAAATTTTATCGTTCGTCAAAAAAAACCCCTCTCCCATAGAAGAAGCCAGCACTAGATAGGTGAAATAAACTTTTAACCTAAATAAGTTCTGTCCGAGCCAAACATGCACTATCTCTACTGTCTCCACTATATTCTTTCCTTCTTTTAATTGAGTTTCTTACCAAATATTAAAATCTAATTAGATTCTTTAATTGATTACATAATTTAACCCAATAAAATAAATATCTAATAAAATTGATATATTTATATGTGAATGATCATCTCTAATGGTCGTTTAGACTTTAGACACCTCCAATACACTACTGTCATCATTACTTCTAGAATGCAAGCCTTCCACACATCTCGAAAGCCTGCTTTAATCACATCTTAAATGGTTACTATTGTCCAAAATTAGTAAGGACTAGAATCAAAATTACTATTATATTGGAGGATACTATGTAGAATGTATTGACAAGCTTCATTTAGTAAGTTAGCCAACTCATGTTTTTTTGTAACTGATAAAAAGATTGGGGGCTACCATTATCTCCCTCATGGTCGGTTATACGAGTTTTTTTAAAATATTTTTTATTGGAAATTTATCTATAAATATTTTGAATTTCCTTGTAGATTTTACAATTCATTATCATACATAAGTGCAGAATGTTATATGAAATAGTGCAGAATGTTATATAAAATTGTAATTGTAAGTTTTTGAATAGGTTTTCATAAATATGAATAACATTCCCTAGACTCTAATAAATGTAAATAGAGTCATGAATAAGCAAGTTTAAAACTCTCTCTTTCGAAATTAGAATTTTGAGAGTCGACTCTCAAATCTAGGGTTCATATCCGCTATTTCTTTATTTTTCGCTCCTTCCTCCATATCACCCTTTATTCTTTCACGCCATCTTTTTATCTGTTTTTTTAATAAAATCAAGATTTTTTTAAATGAAATCTTGTTAAGTACCTTGTTATCAAGGTTGTTATGTGCACATCTTTTTGGGATGTTATTATTCCGTTTTGATATTTTTGTGTGTCTTCGGTATTTTTTCTGAGAAGAATTTCTATGGTATTTTGGAAAATCTGTAAATCTCGCATCAAATCTAGGACGGTGGTAGATATTGCAAGAGTTTACCCTTCCCAATCAAAAATTATTCATAATTCTAAATATTGGGCTACAGATGATGCTTATGTGAAGGTCGATTGTAAATGCTATTAGTTTCACGACTAATGTAGGTTGGATTGCTCGAGATATCATTGTAATACTTTTTAGATCAAAGAATTTACATATTGTAGATGTTAAGCGATTTGAAAACAAAATAATCATTTGTCTATGTTGTTTTTTTATTTCACAATTAGATTGTATTTGACATTTCGGAGCTTTGTTCTGGCTGTATTTTAATGTTTTAATAAAATTTTCTCTTGTTCGTCAAAATATAAATTTAAATTAATTTTTTATAAAAGTTTGAATATTTTAGCGGTAAAAGCAAGGGAAATTTCACCGTGAAGAATTTATTCAACGATCTTAATTTTGATGAATAAAATATTATTTTGATTATGTTTTTATTATCATACATGTGGAGTAATATTGTTTCATTGCAAAATTATATAAAATTATAGTTTTAAGTGATTTTTGAATACATTTCGATAAATATCAATAACGTATTTCCGGTACAATATTAATTTTTTAACTCTTTTTTAGAAAATTTTGTAAATTTTAGCATTAAAAGCTAGAGAAATTTTACAATAAGGGATCTATTCAATGATCCTAATTTTGATAAATAATTTAATTAATCTGATCATGTTTTAATTAAATTTTAGTTTATTTTCTAAAATCATCCTTCTTTATAATACATGAGTTAACAATATTATTGAGTTAATCAATCACATATTTTCTATTAAATTTTAACCAATGGAATGTCACATCTAAAAAATAGACCAATCCGATTACAAGTTTACTATTTCCATACATAGCGTTCGTCTCTTATAAAATCCGAGTCTAACTAAGTATGCAGTTAACCAATCAGAAAATTCTGACCAATAAAAAAGAACTTGGAAATTTTAGACCAGTCATAATTATCTTAAATTTCCTTATTTACCATTCTCATCCAATGATATTAATCATAATTAGTTAATAACCATAATTAGTTAATGATTCTAATTTAAATATAGAAGTATAAAAATTTATCTAGTTACGTTGGATTTTATTTCATCTCTATCTTGAGTTCTAAATATCAGATTTTGACAAATTTACAACCAACTCAAAACTCACGAAATTTGCTTTAATTTAGTGATGGTTTAAATATTATTAACTAACAAAAAGTATCCCAAAATTAAAGAGAAAAGACATGTACGAATTTTGCATTAAGCATTTAGTTATTATTTAGAATACCCACTTATTTTTTGTTTGAATAATGAAATCTAGAATTCCGTTTTAGATCGAACAATTGTCATATATTATTTTAGAAACTTTGATGGTCCTTTGAAAGAGTTGAGGAAATAAATAATCAAATTGGCGTTGGAACAAAGAAAATAATTAATTTTCTTAGCAAATTTTCAATTGAATTTATTTGATTTTATTTTTGTTTTAACGTTAATTTAAAAAATCAGATTTTACAGCATACGCGAATCTCCTAATATATATATATATATATATATATATATAGGGTCTTACTCCAATGAGAACCCTATTATTGTGAGATATGAGATCTAATCCTATGCACTCATTTAAATACAACATATTCATCACTCATCGTTTATTTAATATTGAATATTTATAATTCATCTTCTATCAAATTCAACCACCCATCAACCACCACCACCTTCGGTGATAACCATTTTCGGCCACCATCACCTTCGTCGATCACCAGAAAATCACAACCGTCAAACATAAAATCACCACAATCAAATCAAAAATCACCACCTGAAAATAAAAAATCACCACCAGAAAATGATAAATCACTACCGGAAACTAGAAATCACCACGTTCATCCACTTTCTACCCATCAGATCCGGTCACGATCACCAACTCCGACCAAAATTACTAGGACAACCACCATACTACAACTCTATCTGGCCATGCACCGACCACCAAAATCAAAAAAATCACCATCGTCGAAGAAAAATTAATAAAATCAAATACATAGTCAAGTAAATCAAACTATCATGACCATCAAACCACAATCATTTATCTTTGTCTTTGACTAATCATTGCTTTTGACTAGAAAATCACCGGATATTAAACTGGTTCACCAAAATCCTCAGATTTGAATTGAAAATCACCAAATCGCCTCAATTTTGAAACTCGAACAGAGCTTTAATGGCTTCTCTATCACCTACTGGATCCCTGCACGTCAATCTCTTCATCCGGAACGTAGTCGACAATTTAACTGAAGCACCTAATCTGAATTTTGGCTTGCGAGACATTTGCAATTCGAGGCTGATTTTAAGGATGATTAGAGATGTTGAGGATGGCGGAGATGTGTCGTCGAAGTTTCAGGTGGTGTAGTGGTAAAGGATGGCGTTGGAGTTGAAGGAGATGTTAGATGCAGGAGGAAGGTGGGTGCGGGAGAAGAGGGGCGAGAGAGAAAGAGGTCTGGTATTTTACCGACAACGGTGGCAGCCGATTTTTTCCGGCAATGATGGCAGCCGGTGGTCGGTGGCAGAGGCCGGCCGGTAGGGAAGGAGGTGAGGTGGTAAGGAAGGAGGTGGTTAGATGATAGTGATTAAAAGTAAAAAACAGAACTTAAAATATAAATGTATGGATAAGATTTAATCAATATATATAAAATGTATGGATACGATTGGTTCTCATATCTCATAATAGTGGGGCTTCTCATTTGAGTAACTCCATATATATATATTAAGTGATGATTTACAAAATAGCATACAACTAAAATTACATGTATTTCCTCTCATACTTTGATTAGTCATGTTTCTTTTAATTTTTATTTTGACTATATCATTTGTTAGATAAATAAGATTTTGACGAATTTACAACATACATGAACCTCACAAAATAATATTTAATTAAAGTATGGTTTAAAAATTGTTATATAGCTAAAATTATTCAGAAACTGAAGTGAAAACAAAGTTACGAAATTTGCATCAAGTATTTATTTATATATAGAAAATCTACTTCTTTGTTGTTTAAATCATTAAATTATAAATATTTCTTTAATTTAGAGCCTACATTTATCATCTCTTTATTTCAAGATCCAACGGTCCTTTGAGATAGTTAAACAAAAAAAGTATTTATAGGTTTTCGTTTTGATTTTATTTTGATTTTATCTTGAGTTCTAGAATTCAAACTTTGGCAATTTTACGGACATGCAAAACTCAAAAAATGATCTTTAATTTACAGATCATCATAGAAAACAGAAAAGACAACTTGGAAAAAATAAAATCCTTTATTCACAAAAATATGCATTAATGAAGAATCGATGTAAACATAAATAGATATGAAAAATGAGTATAGTAAAAAGTATATAAAACAAAGGAGTAACAAACAAAATTCATTTCTCAAAAGTTCGACAAATAGATGAAGATCGATAAAAAAGAAATATATATATATTTATATATATATATATGTATATATTATATGTCTAGTATGTAAAATTAGTGGTATAACTTAAGAGTAATATTAAAAATGAGTAATTGAGACTACTTTTAAAAGTGCGATCTTTATAAATTTTTTTAATCGATTATCTATGGAACATATAGACAAATATTACACAATTTATTTAAAAAAGATAATAATAAGTAATTTACCCCATAAATAATAAATTTTACAGCCTTATAATACATTGAATTATTTTATAATTTGCATACCTAATTTTAAGTAATAAAAATAATATTTTGCACTTTATAAAATGGAGAAATTGGTAATTTTAAGGGTTTTTTTTAAAATATTTCTTTCTTTTTATTTGTCACATTTGAATTTTGACTAGTCAAATTGAACAAAGTTTGAATAAAATTTATTAATATTTTGTAAATTAATATGTTGGAAGAAATTGATGATATCAGTATATAAACTATCACAATTTATTATCAGTATTTGATATCAGAATTTACTGAAGGTGACGTCATAAGTATCTGTCTATCAGTATTTGATGATCAGTACTCAGTCACATGAGTAGATATCAAAGAAGGAAAGGGATTGCAGAATTTAAGATGGTGAAGAACTTTACTTACAGAAGCAATCATACATAGATATGTATTAGGATTCCTTATTGTAATAGAATATGATTTGTTTATTGATTGGGTAACTATGCACTATATAAGCACATATTATGTTTACACTATAGGTGTAACAAATTGTTATATCTTTTATATAATTCATCTTTTTGAGAGGGTACTTTTGTTACAGTTTGTATCTGATTAATATAAAAAGTGTTGATTATGTTAAGCTTTATCGAATTGTTTGCATATTCACCCCTCTACAGTTGTATTACAGACCTAACAATTGGCAGACAAAGAACCACAATAGAATCGACCACCCCAGCCATACCACAAATTAACAATAATATGAGTAAGTATAAGGCTATCATGGTTCCAATCCTAAAGATAGATGAATATCCAATTTGGAAGGTTAAGATGGCCATGTGTTTGGAAGGTACATATCATGAATATCTAAGCAGGATTTATGATGGTCCTTATAGGCCAATGAAGTTGGCCGTAGCAATTGCGGGTCAAGAAAAAAAGATGGTTGATAAATCAAAGAAAGACTATACTACAAAAGATCTATCATCAATCATGAAAGATGCAAAAGCAAGACATATCTTGCATAGCACTCTTGATAGTGTTATGTCCAATAGGGTTATTGGATGTAAAACAGTAAGAAGTAAAGTGTCAAGGTACTTCTGCTATCAAGAAAAATAAGAGAACAATACTTACTCAGGAATATGAGCACTTTGACTCAATAGACAATGAGTTCTTAACTGAGACCTATGATAGATTTTAAAAAGTGTTGAATGACTTATCTCTTGTCAACAAGGAATATGACTTAGAGGACTCAAACTTGAAGTTTCTACTTGCACTCCCTGAAAAGCAGGAGTTTAAGGTCACATCAATAAGGGATAATTATGAGCTTGAAGAAATATATCTAGATGAGATCTATGGCATATTGAAGACTCATGAACTCGAGATGGAGCAAATAAGCAAGAGAAAATGATCAAAGTCTAGACCAACTGCACTTAAAGTTGAAGATTTTTAATGTGTTTGAATGTTTTCTAGTGTGCTTACTCATAACATTACAAATGATAAACTAAACATATTATTCTATCGATTAAAAGTTTATCACCCTTGGTCAATAATACTGTAGTTAAAGCGATAGTTTTTGAATGTGGTGTGTGTATGTTAGTTTTTTAAATGAATATCAATTTATCAAAAAAAATGATTACAATTTGAAACTCTTTTATCTATTGATATATGTGCAAACATAAATAATTGTAATGTACGTGCAAAAGTTGTAACCAAATTTAGTAGTATTTAAAAATTTGACATTAGAAAATTTTAAGTAAGAGATAATTTTTGAAATGGCAAAAGAAAAAGAATATCTTCATTCATAAAAAAAATGTAGCAAAAAATAAATAGAACTGGACTCAGTGCATTGGCCTCACTGCATTGTCCTTTTTTATTGAACCTATAAAAATGGTTTACAAAGAAAAACAACAATTTAACCTATGGGCTTAGCTCAATAAAAAAAAAGATTAACCTAGCACCCAGGCCTCACAAGACCATTACCAGGTGAATGCATGTCACAATTTCCGGTCATCCACCGGAATCATTAGCCGGAATGTGAAGTTATCTGTACTTGTTAAACCTCTTCATCATCATTCCCGAGACTGCTCAACTATGGTAACTTCTTATTTTTCTATTTAGTTGTTAACTAGTGAAGGATTTTATATTTTTCTTGATTTTATTGAAAAATATACTAGCTAATAACCAATGCAATTTAGGGCTTTAATTTTAATATTTTTTATAATTTTCTTTATATATGTGTGTGTTATATATATGTGTGTATATACATATATATATTACGTCATTTGAATATGATATTGATAATGTTATGATTCTTATATGCTTTTATTGTGCATGATAATATTATCTTAATTTGGATATTAATATATCTAAATTGGATATAGATATAACTATTTAAAGGACTAATGAATTATTATGATTTCAGATTGTAAATTTATGTTATCACTTTGTATTGGATTTTTATAAGCATGTTTTCTTAAATTTTAATAAGCTGATTTTTCAAATTTCTTTGATGTATTGGGTTTTGATAAGCATGTTTGTCTTAAATTCCAATAAGTCGATTTTACAAATTCTGTTGATAGAAAGTAAGTCGGTTGAACACATAGTACTGACCAATGATTTTTTATGAATTCCGCTTTAATATAGTAGTATAGATAGATATAGATTTGAGTATCTAGTTTCACAATTGTTTGTTTCGTACAAAATGACTAACAATTAACTTTTTCTCACCCCAAGATTTATTAGAATCTTTTGTACTAGATATATGTCTAATTATTCAAAAAAGAAAACTGTGTTCCTCATAATTAAAATATCTAGCTGTAATTTATATTAATATTGAATTAATTGATGTAACGAATCGTTTTTAGCAAAATTTGGAGATAAGACGAAGAATATAAGCATTCGGGAAGAGTTGGCATTGACCAATAATATGCGAAACAAAGTTGCAGAAAACGTGTTTTTTGAATGCGTTTTAGTGCAAGGTATGTGTCGAATGTGTTATGCTCAAACACAATTTTATGATGCAATTTACTTGCTTGTTTTCTAGGTAATGTAATATTTTTATGAGAAATTCTAGATATCCGAAAAATATTTCCAAAAACGTTCTCAAATGCAGAAGTGTCATGTTATATCTGGTGATTACCTTTAAAAATAATGGAGCCCACAAATTAAAACTCGCCTGTGTCATTTGAGAACTTTTTTGGAAGATTTTTGGGATCTCTAGGATTGCGCATAATTTATTGCATTTATTTTAACAAATATAAAAATGACTGTTTTATTATTTGCAGATGCCAAAACTCTCAACTTGTTCAGGTATGTTACTTTGGCCTCCCTCAATCCTGTCCTATTTTTGATCATCTTCCCCTCCTCTTAAGCTCCAAATATGAATTATTACTCTGGCGGTATCCTTTTTCATTTGAATTTTAATTTTATGGTACCTATTTGATTTTCTTGAAGCTTAAGTAGAAGCCATTTCCTCAATCATTGTTTTAAAAAAAAACAAAAATATTCATGGTTATTACTAGTAAAGGGAAGATATGAAATTAGCACTTATTATATAGTTTAAATTATAATATATACTGAAAGACAAAAAATATTATCTTGAATTTATGCCACTTCTTTACATCCTTCATGTTCAATAGTTTCCTATGTGCATTAGAGGAAGCTTCTTCTTCAATGAAGTCTCATCCTACCATTGACATTTCTGATTTTTAATTGTTTTGCTACCCTTATTCAGTGTTGAAATTGAATACAGGTAAAAATGGCTTGTTGTTAAGCAGATCTTTGTCTATAAACAATAGTTTGTGAATCGTTTAGTGTATATAATACTGTATAACCTAATGTTTTGAAGATTAAGGATTTTTGCATTAGAGTATTAATTAAATCGTTAGAATACAGGTACAAAATTAAATGCAAATGCATAATTGCCTATTTGGTACCTCCATTTTGCGTTAAAATTACAGGTTATCTTCTTTTTATCGTAGAAAGAATTAGATTTGTGAATAAATATGTATCTTGCATACCCCTATTCAGTTTAACATTTACCCTTTAAGGTACCTATGCCCAGCTCTGCCAAGGGTATCAGATGCTGGACAGTGTATTTCAGAGTTAAAATTTGGCAAAACGGATGGGTACACGTGTCAGATTGGAATTTCATCGGCATAAATGCAACTCAAGCAGTTGGGATAGTATATGCATCATTGATAATTTAATATTTATTATTTCTCTCCTCTGTAGTTAGCGCTTTAAGACTAGTTAGTGATGTGGTTCATGCATATTTTTTTTTAATTTCAGTCTGTCATTAGATATTCGTTGGAATGCAATTAAGATGGAATTTTATTGAATGTGGTGATCTTAAGTATTCACTTACGTGTTTCACTTGTAATCATAATATCATTAATGGTTCGGTTAATATGATCTGAAATGTTTGACTATACACTATGTTGCAAAAGGTGTTGAATGCACGAGTAGCGGATGACATTAATTCGCATCATATACATTTACTGCAGGCTTACAGCAGTGCAACAATATAAATCTCTCTTTGAGTTTATCACCTCTGCAGTCTGCATCCGGAATCACAAAATTTACTTTAGAGGATGGACTTGAATCGCATGGTTGAACAGATTGCTGAGACTAGGCAACACCTGTTTGCTGAGGTTTTTATGATCGTTACCTTTTGTATCACTATGTGTTCTGTTACTTAGGATCTGTAACTCACAAGAACTGCTGATTTTTATCTACTATGATCTTTAAGTTGCAATTTAGCAACTATATGTGTATCTTGATTTCATTATATTTAGAGTTAATTACATGATTCTCAATTCCTTTGACAAAACTTTGTTGGTGCTAGAAAATAGCAATTTGATGAAACTGGTTTTGCAGGGTCACCTAAATGAGAACTTTAGTGCACTGGAAAACTTTGGACAGAGAAATAATATGGAGTTCTATGCCGAGGAAGCTCTGAACTTATTTTTTGAGAGAACAGGGAATGTGCTCACAGAAATGGAGCAAGAACTGTGAGCTCTCTATATTTAAGAATAGTTGTCAAATTTCACTGTATTTAAAAACTTATAATTTAAATTTCTCTGACGGTGATAACATATTTTGATCTTTCGCAGAAAGAAAACTCCTCTTGATCTTCATTCAGTCTTGGTATTAAGTACACAGCTGAAAAGTCACTGCATCAGGTGGGAAACTATGTGGTTGACAAGAAAATTAATATGACTTTTTCCTGGAATAGTTTTAATTTCTCATTTGACATCGTATTCAGTTCGTCTGAAAAGTTAAAGAAAATTTTTTAAATTTAAGTGTCTGCAATTGTCTACATATCTTAAAGTTTAATGAGCATTGGTTAATTATCACATGGTTTTTAAATTATCATGCTAATATACTTTAATTGCATTTTTTTAGCGTTGGAGCTGCTAATGTGCAATCTAAGGTGGTTAAATTTGAAAATCCGATATATTATGAAGTGGCACATCTCTTGGAATATAGGAATGATCGGCAGAGGTATGACCTATCACAAACTAGACCAGAAATGCCAAGTATAACATACCTGTTTCAGATGTTATACTTCTATGATTAATAAGTGTCTATTGCAGTAAACAAAAGAGTTATAAGTGCCTCACTGATACGTAGTACTAATTTTTAGGGGGTTTGACCACTTTATCTAATTTCTTTTGTGGCATGTTACATATTCTTAAAGAGTTTCAACCTTTTTCCTAGAATTCAGAAATGAATAGTATATCTTAATAACCTGTCGACTAACTTATTCGTGGATGTAAGCAGTCTTCAGGAAGCTTTAAGAGAAGTGAAGCTTGAGCGTGAAAGGTTCAAGAACAGAATAGAGCTGTATTTTAGGGTAAGCCTTCATCCCGTTCCCAGTCTTATTACATGCATGTTTTGGCATAATAATTCCAAATTTTCTAATATATTACAGATGAAAGTTTGGGATCCACCTTCAGTAATTGAGGACAACCCCGGGTTCGAGGAGGAAGGAAATACCGACGAGGAGTAGTCCGCTCTGCAGCTGAAAGCAGTGTTGAACTGGTCGTGTCACAGCTATTGTGTTTTGGAGTCTGTTTTCATTTAAATAAATAAAAGTCCTGTAATCAGGAAGGATGATTTGAACTTGGTGTTTATGTTTTTGTGTTTGGGGACATGTTGGTCTCCATGTTATGTTTTGTGGACATGTTTTTCAATGTATTTGAACGTGATCTATATATGCTATGTTCTGTTTTTTGTTCGTGGAAATGTTTTAATCAACTTGTTTGGTATATTTTTAATCAACAAGTGTAAATTGTTTCCGAATTATTTGCAAATACACAACAAAATATATGTAACGTTTTACTACTAAGAGATGCAAGAAAAATTTACTTCTATAATTCGTATGCTACCTTGTCTCTGGTCGCCTGAGCTTCTGTTTTATGAAGGGCATAATATCATGAATTCAGGCAACCTCAGGCTCATAAATCATTACTGCTAGTCATAAGATAAGAAGCTTGAACGAGAAAAAAAATATCATTCAATCAGATGCACGACAAATTACCGCAAGATATCACAAAGTTTCCTTTCAATTTTCGAAGGTATGAAATTACCAATATTCTTTCTTCAAATGTATCAAAAATTTAGGGAACAATCGTTACAAGACCAGCCTCATAAGGGAGGTTAGAATAAAGAAAAAAACAATCAATTAATTGAATGATGATGTGAATCAACGACCCTGGCAAATCAATCTATGAGACTAATCAGCTGTCTTAACAAGGGTCAAAAATGATTGGAACTAAATTTGTGTTGAAGGCCTTCATCGCCATCAGATCATGAGAAATATAATATTTGCAAGTCCTTACTGACTATCAAATGCACAACAGATATAATCACATGTTTTCTTTTGGTTGAAATGCAGTTCTATACGTCCAATTTCTTTGGATCCCGCCAGTGAGTCAAAGTTTTAGACTATAATTCTTTCAATCTGCCAAAACCATAATTCAGATTGTTAACAAAAATCAACAGCTTATTTCAAGTTCCGTTCACTAGTGCTCAGATCTTGCAAAGAATATATAGCACATCACTAAATAAATTATCAAAAATACATACCAGTACTAACATATTAATACAGAAGAAGTGGCCATCTTTTGAATAAGTGAATCAGAACCATAGATTAAGTAAAAATTTCCTGATTTTAAACTGGAACCTTCCATACCAATAACCAATAAAGAGAAAGTTGACAAGAACAGAATAACATGCCATGTGTATTTTCCCATTCTTCAAGTGGTACCGAATACCAGACCAATTGATAGACTGAGAAAAATGAGAACGCAGCGCGGAAAAGGGGTATAAGAAATTGTCCACCAGCATTGCAACGAACACCTGTTCAAACCCTTGATATTGATTAGTATATTCATCATTGTCTCCCAGTGGACTAACAAAATGTTGTGGGAAAAAGAATGGATGATCAAGCTAGTGGTTACTATGTAATAAGAAGCGAGTGAAAGTGAAGGCGCCTGTGGAGATAACATGGTACATAGCTGAACTTCTATTCTTGTCAAGTTCCACATTGAAAGTAGTTCTACAACAGTACACAATGCTTGGAGCCCAACCCACAAACCTGAGAAAATATCCTGTATCTTGTCCAAGTCTAAGCACTAGCAGCTGCCATCGTTAATCCATTTTACATTTCGATACAAATAATAGTACGACAGAAACTAGAATCAGATAAATATATAGGCTTGTATTCAAATACAAACCATTTAGCCTACAAATTAAGGGAAACAACATTTATATTGTCAGGGTTACTGCATATGTAAAATATGTAAAATATTATCTTAGTGCTGCTGGAATATGTAAAATGAACAGTAAAGCCCTATAGCCCAAGTCTGTAGGAGTAGAACACTCTATCTGCATCAGAGAACCTACCTAAAAATAAGTAGTAGTGTTCTCACCAGCAGAAGTGAAGTCTGTTTAATTTCTCCCGGAAAATAATCCGCAAAACATTATCTTAGTGCTGCTGGAATATGAATCATTGTGATGATATACGGTGCTACAAAACTCGCAACATTCAAACAATAATCTAAATTACAAACTTAAAATACACAAAACATTAAACAAATAAGAAATCTTACACGATTTGGGTGAAACATTCACAACATTCGAGTTGGGTCCTCGAACTGCAGTTTTCTCGATTTTAAAGTGTTCTTCTTGGCTTTCACATATTGCTCAACAATCTTATCAGGCGTATGATTTCGTTCATGATTAACTCTTACTTGTCTTCAATAACTTGAGATTATTCTCGCAAATTAATATGGGGAGATTTTAGAGATAGTGGTGAAAAAGGGGGAGAAAAAAGATTTTCGGAATAAAATTTGAATTTTGAGGGTGAATGACTGAGATACTGGGATTCTATTTCAATCAAAATATCAAACTTTTAGGAATAAAGTTAGAATTGAATCCGACAGAAAACCGGAATTTTAGGAGTTTGGGACAATTTGGTACTACGACCGATTAATTGAGAAAAAGAGTGAGAAAAAATAGATAATAGTGATGTGGGGGTGGGGGTTTAAAATTAACGTTATGAAATTAATTAATAACCAATAAAACACTAACTGATATTTTTTTAAAAGTAAAATATATATATTAGTTTTTCCTTCCAATATTTCAAAAATGAGCATAAACAATTATATTAAAGATTATAACCAGAAGCTAATGTTGAGCAGTGCATGTCATTAGTTAACCATAATTGATACATATCTTTTTTGAATTTTTCTCCACTAATATCTATGAAGATACCCACCTCTTAATTATGTAATCAACTTGATTATTAGACGAATGATTCGACTTACCAGTTTTGCTCATAGTTTATACATTATTTTATTATAATATTCATCAACTGCCGCTGCACATAAAAATCCTTCAAAATATATATTCTCGAGCAACCATTTTCTCATAGTTGAACCTTTGAGTTCTTTCTTTCTGTTTTAATTGAGAAGTTGGTTCATGTCATTGCTGAAATTTAAAGTGCAGGAGTGTGACACTAAATGCCAGGAACAACATTATGCTCTTGTCAAACTTTTCAAATTGTGAACAAATTTTATGTTTCACCTTTGCACAGTGTCAGCATCAAGTGTAACTATGGGCTAAAAATGTAAAATTTGAATAAAGGTATTAAACATTGAGAGAAATTAACATACACGTTTGTCAATTAAGCACTTCTCGGTTTCCTAAAAAATGAAGAACACTCCTGAATTGCTGGATTGTGGTTAAGACAAACTATTGATACAAAAGAAACAAATCCACCATGCCCCCGTTTTCAATAGATGAACTTATCAAAAAGTTTGTATAATATGACTATTTACGTGCAGAAGTTTAAAGGTAATGGTTCCAAGGTCATAATTTGTATTTTTAAAAAAATCGTTATACGTTACTAATCACTAATAATCACAAACACTACAAGTAGAACATGAAAATAACATTATTTTTGTATCATTCAACAACTTGCATCTATGTCCGAAGTAATTCCTGAGTCATCTTCATTGGTTCTCATCATATATTTCTCTCTAAAA
Organism: Apium graveolens; assembly: GCF_009905375.1. Classification (NCBI taxonomy): domain Eukaryota; kingdom Viridiplantae; phylum Streptophyta; class Magnoliopsida; order Apiales; family Apiaceae; genus Apium; species Apium graveolens. The sequence continues at coordinate 12,548,254 of NC_133654.1, read as the reverse complement.
TCAATGAAAGTGTAACGTAAAGTTGAGCTATAAGAATGGGTCATTTCATCTGACAACTCTACACAGAACTATTATGTTGTAACTATTATGTTGTACGACAGAGTGTAAAGTCCCATTAGCTTAAAACTGGAAAACAAAAAATATTTAAACTAAAATAGAAAAACTTATTAAACACTAAAGAGTACAAATTCTTAAACATAAATGGTGCTACCTTTTGGCGCATAAAAACAATGAGAGGATACATATCCAAACAATAATTTCTAATTTTTCTTTCGAGCCTCACTGATTTTATTTTATATATCAATTTAAGAAGAAAATAAATGATCAATAATTGTATTCTCTATTCTTCTTCATTTTTATTTTATTTCACATTTCTAGAGCCTTAAATATGACATTGAACCTCTATTGTATTCAAGGTCCAAACACACTTCACACCTCATTTACATTAATAATTTATATGCCCAGGAAAATAATAAAACTATAAACAATATAAAGATAATCATACATATGTTTTATTCTTCTTATTCTATTGAGCACCGATCATGAATACACAATTGCATCATGACAATCAGCTATTTTTTCTTCACTTTTGCAGCAATTTCTAGAATGCTACATGATGATGGAAAATAAGGGTTCTAAATTGCAATTCACTGCCACATCCTTATTGGCTAGCAACTACACGCAACGTTAATATATCCACACAGACGCATACTAGATCTTTAGAATGATTTGAAATGATCAAGTATAACGAATTAAAAATCAATTTTCAATATATAGATTGCCAAATAAGAGACAAATCTCTATATTTACGGCTTACAGATGTACATATGAAAAATTATTATAAAAGAGTTGCACATGATAAATACATGTAATGGTACTTAATAAAATGTTAAACGTACATATATTTTGTAGCTTTGACATGGTGCTAAGAGGTGGTCAAGCAATTGGCCACTTATTCTCCACTTTTGGTGTTCAAAGCCACATTTTTTCCTAGCTCGATCACCAATGTTTTGGTCTGGGTATCTAAGATAAAATTTACTCCCTCCGCCCCAATTTATCTGTCTTATTTGACTTTTTGCGGTCATATTGACCTAATTTTGACTAAAAATTTCATATAGTATATAATCGAAAAAATTATAAAAATTATATCATTTGAAAGTGTACGTAATCTACTTTAATACATATTCTTCCGTTTTTCAAAATAATGAAAGATTGATGTTTAATTTACGGTGAAATTTGAGTCAATATTACCACAAAAAGTCAAACAGGACAGATAAATTAGGACGGAGGGAGTATTTTACACTACATGCAGTATAGAGCTTATACCATATGACGAGATAGCCTCATTAATTCAGGCATGTTTGTTAGGGCATCCATATCAATATCTCTATACTTAAGTCTAAGAAAACGTACCTTGCAATAGTTGCTACAATAAGTAGCCTGAGTTTAAACAATTTGAGTACCCTGAAAATAATTTGTATGCCACAAAGAAAATAATTTGTATGCCACAAAGAAAGACCAAAATAAATTGTTTCATTTTCCCCTGCAATAACTTAATAGAATGAAAAACAAACACCAATTAACACCTAAAATAGTGAGCCTACATGGAAAAAGGAAGAGTACATGGATATAATTTGGGGGGCAAAAGCCCAAAGTAAATACCTATCATACATTATACAATATAAATACACAGCTCTAGCTGCTTGATTATACACAAAACTATAAATAGGTGCACCCACGATTCTCGGTAATATAGGCACGTCACTATGTAATATGTACATGTCCAATAGTGAGTTAGAATAGCCTGGAACTTTACGGAACTAATAGAGAGAGTGTTGTAGTTTAGTCTTTAAACTCTTGCTCTTTTTTAAAACTAAAATGCCCAAATTTGAGTTTTTATAATACAAAATTATTGGTTGATAAACAGCATCCCATTTTCCAGCTTGGCACTAGCTAAGTTTGGTTGGTTATTTATCCAGCACAACCACATTACCTCCACATAGCAAAAACAATAACAACATTTGTAATAAGTTACTTAGTTTAGCTTGTATAGAATTAGTTTTGCACTTGTACATTTTTACTTCCTGATTAAGCAATGAGAGCTTCTTGATGTTCTTCATGAATACTTGTTGAATAATGTAGAAGATCTGCAAATCTAACAAAAATAAAATAATTTTTCCAAAGTTTAAAATCACAGTATCATTATCCTGCAATCAAAATTTGCATTCGAAAGGTAATAAATCCTTCGTATGTATTTGTCAAATAATGCTCTTCTCAAACATACGGAAAGTCCAAAAGAAAAAATGCCTAGAAATACTAATTTAAGCACAACTAAGTAAGTATTCTTACTAATTTATCATGAAAATAGCAGTAAACATAAAAATTGATCAGGAGATACATACTGAGAAATTCGTGGGCTTTAAGCTTTTTATTGACATACAGTTGAGGATGATGATCACAATCGAGTAAAGCATAGTACTCTTTTTTGATAATAGGTGCAAGTTGACGATAAATGGCAACCCATTTCTTGTCCTGATCTTCTATGTTAAGACCTCCCTTCCATTTGCTTCGTTAAGCAAGAAATCTAAGTTGAAGCAAAAACAATAACAACATTTGTAATAAGTTACTTAGTTTAGCTTGTATAGAATTAGTTTTGCACTTGTACATTTTTACTTCCTGATAAAGCAATGAGAGCTTCTTGATGTTCTTCATGAATACTTGCTGAATAATATAGAAGATCTGCAAATCTAACATGGTATCAGAGCGAGTTTCAATTTAATTCCTGGATTTGAATCTTTCACAGATCTTCTCGATCGGATCAATCAAGTGTTTTCAATCTCTGAATCATTATCTCGATCTCTAAACACTTCAATCAGGTGTTTTCAATCTCTGAATCGTAGTTTCGATTTCTAAACTTTTTGTTTGATCTCTAGATTATTTCTTCAATCTCTAAACTGTTTGTTAAATCTCTAAACTGATTCTTCGATCTCTGAATCGTAGCTTTTCTGATCTCTTAATCGCTGAAATTGTTAATTGCTTCTTTGCTTCTTTGCGATTATAATCATGATGTATCATTGTGATTAAGAACTAATTCTGAGAATGCTTGATTGTGTTAATTGCGTAATTTCTATGATTTTCTTCATCAAATCTGTTTAACACACCTCAATTAGAATAGTGTTGAAATCGTTGTGATCTTCACATTGGTGTGATTATAAACAATGACTTCTCCGACAACTACTCATTCTGATCAAGATAATACTAGAGTGATCCAGACTAATCAGGATCCTGTAAGTATCTACTATATTCATCCTTCAGATTCGTCTACAAATCAACTTGTTTCAGTCAAGTTTAATGGCGATGGTTTTACTAAATGTAAAAGAAGCATGATGCTCACTTTGTTTGCCAAAAATAAACTAGGCTTTGTGAATGGTACAATATGTGCACCTGATGTGTCATCCCCAGATTACAAGGCCTGGGAACGGTGTAATGACCTAGTTATTTCCTGGTTGTTGTATAACCTTGATGATAACATTGCTCGTAGCGTTTTGTTCCTAAAAACAGCACGAGCTATTTGGAAAGACTTGGAAAAACAATTTGGTTATATTTCCATGCCCCAAATCTCTTCATTGGAACATAAGTTGGCTGAATTAAACCAAGGACAACAGTTTGTTTCTGACTTCTATACAAAACTCAAAACAATTTGGGATAATTTGGATGATGCTTATCCTTTACCAACCTATTAAGAAGATTTACAAGATTAATTTTTAAAATGATTTTCTTGACGATTTAACGGTACGGATGTTAAGATATATCAATTCTAGTCTTAAGAAAAATTTTTAAAAAAATTTAAAATTCATCTTGCAAGTCAGGATTAGAAAAGTTCAGTAAAAGTACCTCTCCCGACAACGAGACTCGTTCCCGATTTACAAGATTAATTTTTAAAATGATTTTTTCGACGATCCAACCGTACGGATGTTAAGATATATCAATTTTAGTCGTATTAAAAAATTATTAAAAAATTTGAAATTCATCTTGCACGTCAGGATTAGTAAAATCGAGTAAAAGTACTCCTCTAGACAACGAGACTCGCTCCCGATTTAAAAGATTAATTTTTAAAATGATTTTTTTCGACGATCCAACTGTACGGATGTTAAGATATATTAATTCTTGTCATTTAAAAAAATTAATAAAAAAATTAAAATTCATCTTGCACATTAGGATTAAAAAAATCCAGTAAAAGCACCCATCCAAACAACGAGATTCGTTCCTGATTTACAAGATTAATTTTTAAAATGATTTTTTTGACGATCCAACCATACAGATGTTAAGATATATCAATTTTAGTCATAAGAAAAAATTATTAACAAATTTGAAATTCATCTTGCACGTCAGGATTAGAAAAATCCAGTAAAAGTACTCCTTTAGACAACGAGACTCGTCCCCGATTTACAAGATTAATTTTTAAAATGATTTTTTCGATGATCCAACCATACGGATGTTAAGATATATCAATTTTAGTCATTTGAAAAAAATATTGAAAAATTTGAAATTCATCTTGCACATGAGGATTAGAAAAATCCAGTAAAAGTACCCCTTCCGACAACGAGACTCGTTCCTGATTTACAAGATTAATTTTTAAAATAATTTTTTCGACGATCCAACCATACGGATGTTAATATATATCAATTTTAGTCATAAGAAAAAATTATTAAAAAATTTTAAATTCATCTTGCAAGTAAGGATTAGAAAAATCCAGTGAAAGTACTCCTCTAGACAACGAGACTCGTTCCCGATTTACAAGATTAATTTTTAAAATAATTTTTTCGACGATCCAACCCTACGGATGTTTATTTTAAAAATTAATCTTCCATTTGCTTGGTTAAGCAAGAAATCTAAGTTGAAGTAATTTATTTTTGGAGCGAAGACCTTTCCTTGAATCAACTTTTTTGTCCTCTTGAAAACACTGCTACTGCTTTAAATTACATCCCAGAATTAGTTTCTTGTTTCCACAAGCATCAACGTAAAAATCCATATTTGGACTTTCACCATTTCTTGATTCTTAAAACTTGGGTGTCTCAGGAAAGCCCACATTTTCGTTTTCGTAATTCGTAATTCATTACGACATTTTCACAAACATGTAGAAGGCTGCTTCGTTTCTTAGCAGAAGCATTTCTCATAACTTGTTGGTATTTGATCATTGCTTTATCAACGTCAGTAATAATTCATTTAAAACATTATGTATTTCTGTGTTGGTGAAGAGGCAGATATCAGTTTCGGAAGGTATAAAGACTATAACAGAATTTAAGACTAAGACTATATTGGTTATGTTTTAGGGAGACGTGAGGGACTTCTGGATAATAAAATATAACAAAGTAGCTCAAAAAATAGAAAAATTACCTAGAAGAACAGATCCCTGCAGAAACATATCAGACTTTTAATAACTAGAACTTGAACACATTATAGCAAGATTTCATCGTTCATCAGGACCACCTTCATAGCTCCATCATTATAGCAAGATTTTATCTAATAGTTCAATCTTTCTCTCTGAGATTGCATTTACGATATTTCTAAGAGTTCAACATATAAGCTGTAACATGAAAATCAAGAATATCAAACCATGTATATTTGTGTATCTTCTAAACTCGATAGATGCATATATACATAATCTATACACAATAAACATCGTAAAACATAATAATTGTGCAGCTAGCATTATGATCACCACAGCTTTAGGTAGTGATGATAAAATTATAAAAAGAAAAAGATCATTTGTTGAAATGCATCCCTAAACATCTATTGGGATACGGAATGGTAAAAGTAATTAGCCATCTGTAACTAATGTGTAACTGAAACATTTTCCCTGGATCAAAAAAAAGATTGCTTAATGTCTGATGATAGCAGATAGTAACTAGTTAAATCCAAGACTCTCAGCGCTGGTTCCTCTACTGGTCATGTACACTGGTCATGTATGCAAGCAACCTATAGCTCGAATTCTAATCACAATGTAATTTAAACATGCAGTTATACTCAAATAACAATAATTCAACCCAAATTTAATTAGTCAACATCAAATTACTCATTTCGTTGGAGTATGACTCATGAGATGGCTCAAATCATTCCATTCTAAAGTGCATGCATAATAGGTAAATATCCTAAAATGTTAGGCAAGTGAAGAACTGATCAAGTATCACATATGTCTAAATTTTCTTGTATCGAGAGTTCTTTAAATCTCCAAAAGCAGGTTTTGCAGCCAGAAAATCCCTACACTTCTTGATCAATATTACTTTTATATATAGGTAATCAGCTGTAAATATAGTTCCACCAACTAGGTCCCTATTCATTTCTGGTACAACACTTCTTATATATATATATTTAATTATGTGTCAAAACAACATATAATATTATGTAACTAATTTCTATAATTTTCTACTTGTTGACTTGGTGTTCATATATTTAGAGAGAGAAGGACATTTTAAAAGGCTTATTAAAGCTAGCTGAGCATAGCAGAAATAAGATTTACTTACAATAAAATTCAGGAAATTTATCCCTTAATCCTACTTTTTCTGCACTTATTTTATTTACCCCAGTACATACTTTGTTCACCTTTTGCGCACTTACCATCTGACTACCTTTATGTTTAATGAAATCCAAATTTATGAAAGAAGCTATAAAAGCTGTAAAAGAATGGTATGTTACCTCTATAATTATCTTGTCATTCTTCTCCAAAATCGGACCAAGCAAAGCAGTTGCTGCCCTTACGTAATGATTGTGCAGTGGTTCTTTACTCGGGTTCGGAAGAGCAGCATAAGCTAATTAACGCACCTCCTCGTTCAGAACAGTTTGCTTCACCTCATGCGTGGGTAAAGAACGAACCATCTCCCACACCGCATCTAAGATCTCTGACATCATCTTGTATATCTCATCTGGAACATCAACTGCAGATTGAAGTTTCACCACCTTGCGTTTCTTTATCACTTACGCCGCATCCCTTGCGCCCAGAAGCTCAGCCAAACTGTCTTGTGGATGAAGGCTGATCCTCCCTTTCCTTGGGGATCTTGCCGTGGCCAACACAATAACCTCTTTTTTTGATGAAATTCCTTTAGGCTACGAGGGGATGTCGGTTCTTCAAGAAGCTTGAAATCAGGTGCCAATTCAAGTCGCACCTTCTTTATTTTTTCCTGCAAAAATTAAAAACAAGAAATCCATCTTATCTAATAAATAAATTAAGCAATAATTGAAACTATACACGTCAGTTCACACACACACACCCATAAACAAATCCATCTTAATGAGGCAGATTATCATAAATCCAATATGAGACAAATTAACACGTGTCTCCCAATATGAAATCTTGAATTCCTCTGTACATTATACATTCAAAAGAACAGACTAGCTAGAATTACAATTAATTTACACCATTGGCTGATAACAGTAATTAGTCACTAATATCAGTTAAGGATTACAAGGTGGATACTGCAAGTAGCATGTATTGTTTGATATTTTTCCAGCAACAATAGATGCTATAATGATATATTTAAAACTTATTTTTCATCTTTCTCAGGCCTTAAGGAATATCTTTAATTTGTGGAATTAGTTACTGAACTGTCATAATTTCTTTGTTTCAACAATTTGTATAAGCCTCTAGCTGCCTTCTTGAATATGTCATCCTTTCTAAAATTTTAGACAATTATAAGGCTATGTTTGTTTGCAAAGATTATAAGATCTCCAGATTCCAAAATATCTATATATAGCTTATACTTTTTTATTTATACTTCAGGCCTTATCATAATCATGTCCTCTATTTATTTTTAATTACTTTCTAGTTCATTTTGGTTAAGTATTTTATACCACAATCTCCCAGGATTTAATAATATGGTTGAAATAGTATAAAAAGTGTTCTCCATGAGATTATATAAGGGAGATATATAGTAGAATATTGGAGTGATTAAGCAAATCATCTGGGAATTATTGACTGTGAGAACAACAGTCTAAAAGAATGAGTACAATACCCATACCTGCAGATCTTGCACAGCTGGTTGAGTGGGATCATACACCATACCCATGAATTCATCTTCGGAGATAGGCAACTCTCCTCTAGCCTCTCTTTCTTCATTTATTTCCTATCAAATGAAAATAATTCATGATATAGTTTTGAGGCAATAGAAAATGAAAATGCAGATTAATTAATCTATTTACAAGAGAGAATCCTACCTGACGTCTCTGCTCAAATGATTTGGCCCTGCTGCGGGAAACAAACTCTACCTTACTTCGGGCAATCTGGGAATTAGTGGACCATTTTTTAAAAACTTCATCTTCCCAATAATCGCACATAGAATTCCATGTGCGCCGGGAGTAGTAGTATGGCTTCAATCCGTCATCCCTAATATTAAAATCCTTCTCAGTATATCCACATTCCAATAGCTGCTTCACTTTGTCCACGAGTCGGCTTCTCTCAGCACCAAGATAAGACTTCCAATTCCTATGCAGATACGCCCTCACAACTTGGTCCCCGTCTTCATCATCATAAGGAAAGGGATAAGCATAATACTCCTGTCAAACCAAATGGAACAGTATTAATTCAAAAAACAAACAGAACCGTAAATTTTAGATGTATTGCATAGTGTTAGATGAAAGGAAAAAGAATAAAACGTGTAAATTGCATTGTATTATGTGAAAGGAAAAAGTGAAGGTGTTTACTTACTTTAAAGTTCTTGATACATGAGTTGTAAAAAGCTTCGCGTGTAGCTCTCTTTGTCCAGATAGTATCTTCATCAAATTTCATGCGAACAATGTGCCCTAAAGTTTTCTTCGGTGTATTTTCCAAGAAGCTGTAACAAATAACAAAAATAAATTTATTGCCTGGCTAATTTTAGCATTCTGATATAAACTGCCTGGCTAGTGGAATATAGAGTAAGTAGTTTATATACACATATATAATTATTTTACAGGAGGCAAAGGGTTATAAAATAAATTAAACTTTTTAAAAGTCAGTCAAGCAGGATAATCAAGCATGTTCTCATGTTAGAATATAAACTTGTTACACATAGCATCCTCAAATTTCTACTAAGTTAACATATTACAATGCAACTAGTATAAAAGTATCAAAATAATGTCTCCCATAAGATCCTTAATTTGTAATCTTATTATAAATGCAAACAGACTGCAGTTGCAGGGGATTAAAAATACCCTATAACTTCTGTCATCAACTAAGTTGGATAAATACCGAATGTTAATTCTTAAGTGTACACATAGGAGTTAGGGGTGAGGCAAAAAATTGTTCGAAAGTCTAATAATGATAAGTAACTGAATTTATTATGACACGTGTTATTATGCTAGTTACTACAAAATAGGGAAATAATCATTGTTATTTAATCAGAATCTTTCCTAAACAAGGAAATCAACAACTATTCGATTCTCGTAGATTCCTTTAATAAAAAAATCCAGCTGATTTGATTATGTTTGTGTGATACTATATCTCTTGCATACATATAACAAGGATTCAATGGAGACCACCAGTTGCACCTAAAGGTAAAACACTAGATGGATCAAAAAATCAGATGTGAGCTCAGCAATTATCATGTTTATAAGTATTTGTATATACTTATCATATATGAGATGCATCTTTATGAAAATCATGTGCACAATCATGTGTACAATAGCAGCCAGACAAAGCCCAATTTTCACCTTTCACCCGAATAAAACGGACATAAATTTTTTAAATTTTCACTTATAACTTAAAGTTTATACTACAACAAGTCATTTTATAATTTTATACCAGCAGTGTTCTGAAATTTATACCAGCAGTGTTCTGAAATTAAAGTAAACTGTCTCTTTTTTTTCTCCTGAAATTTATACCAGTAGTGTTCCGAAATTGTGAGTATTTTCCTCACATTTGGCACTACTGTTGCTGCTGCTGCAACATAGCTACCTGCTTCTCTTGTTCTATTATCTTGTTAGCATAAAACTCTCTTAACAGTTTAGGTGGCCGTAGAAAGTGCTTTCTCACTGAAAGCAGCACCAACAGCCTTACCCTTATTTTTTTCTTAACATCTCATCTCGTATACAATTTATCTAAAAAAACAAAAAAGGGAAGACTCGAACAGAACATTACCGTAAAATCATTAGGATAACGTTTATATAAGGATTTGGTACACTTGGAACTTAAATTTTAGAAAAATTTAAGTTTGCATAATATCTCTTACCCTTTCTCGTTAAGAAGAAAATGAACCGTTGGCCTTGCATCTCGTGCCGGTTTCCTCGAGTAGTCCCCTTCAGAGCAGTTTCGCCTTTTCCTCTCAAATACAATCTTGCGGCTGCTTTGACCACCCTCGTTAGTCCTTTCCACAAAACTTTCTTCATCACACTCCTTTTCTTTACCCTTCCGTGATTTTGGACCAGCCCAAACCACCTGCAAAATAAATAGTAATTAAAACCCCTAATTAAGATCACATAAACCCCTAATTTTACAATAAATATCAAACAAACCCTAGAAAATAAAATTAAAAATCAGTAAAAAATCAAAACCCTTAAAATATAGAAAAGCCCTAAATACAAAACCCCCAAATTAGGGTTTATATAGAGACAAAGTCAAAGACAGAGAAGCAAATTAAGGTTTATATAGAGGAAAAGTTTCATCAGTTTCATAACACAAACTCGAGCCCTCTTGAGCCATGGAGGGAGAGGGGGGGAGAGAGAGAGGGGGTAGGAGGGAGGGAGGGAGATGGTCAAACCTGTGAACGGATTATCTCTTTGATAAACAAACTCGAGCCCTCTTGAGCCATGGATTTGGATTCCCAGTTTCAGCAAGTTCAAGTTGAGAGAAACCCTATTTTATCTAATGAGGCGGCGATGAAAAAAGTAAAACTGAGATGAATCTGTTTATATATCAAACATTTAATTGACGGACACCGGTCGAATTTAGCCGTCACACAAATTTGACTAGTTGCGGTCGAATTTACATGTACCATTATATTTTGGCTCCCCTGCCCTTCTGTATAAATCCCCTACTTTAGTTTAACACATCCCCTATTTTAGTTCAACATAACAAAAAATATATAAATAAATCTAACATATATTTAAATCTAACATAAATAAATCTAACATATATTTAAATAAACTCAAATTAAATCAGTTAAACTAATAAAAATATTTTTCGTACATATTTCATAAAAAGTGTCAAATTACACTAAATCATCGTTATCACTTAATTCATCATTTTCGTTCTCATTGGAGTCTTCGTCTTCGTCTTCTTCATTTTTTTATTTTCTTCTTCCCCATTGTCATCCATTGAATAGTCATTTTCAAACATCCTCAAGTCAATAAAAAAATATGAGGGATCACGAACAATAACTCTTTTGACGTGTGATGATGAAGCATTTGACACTTCATTTTGTAGAGCATCATCATCAATTTTGTTCCTTTCTTGAGTTGACACACTTTCATTAACTAGTCGTCTCTTCGTTGTTAGAACCGTGTACCATGATGATTTCGCATTCAAAATATTCGGTGCATAGTATACTTGATGGGCTTGACTAGCCAACACAAAAACATCTTCGGCATTTAGTTTTGATTTCACATCCACAGTTGTCATCCGATGTTTATCAACTTTGACATGTTTTGTATGATCAAACCAATCACATTTGAAGACCATTACTTTATGTCCATTATGATATAAGAGTTTGAAAATTTCTTCTATTCTTCCGTAATAGTTTCCATAACTTTCTTTATAAGAAGTCCCTACAATTATAAATGTATTAAATTTAAGAATAAATGGAAATGAAAAGGTACAACTAGGATATTAAGAAAAAAATAAATTTCTCACCTATGACAATCACACCGGAATTTGGTGAAGTGAGCTCATTTGCGTTTACGCAATCAAATTTGTAACCATTGCACTTGCATGCTTTATAAGACTCCACTTTATTCAATGGACCTCTTATTAGGTCTATGAATTTTTCCTTGAGCTTCTCATCATCTTTGACCTAAAATAATATGTGAGAAAATTAATGTATCCAAAATTTGTAAATATATGTACATTTATAAAATGAAATGCATACCCTTCTTTCGAACCAAGCTCTAAATTGTTCTTTTTGAAAATTTTCCTTTTCCGCATCATTAAAATGTGGGTATTGTCGTTCTACCAACTTTTGGAATCCACTATATATATTCAAATTAAAACAATCAAAACTTATATTGTAAACTAAATTAAATTGCAAAAGTAATACTAAAAATATCTTACCGCAAGTACTTTGCAACCTCCGGCGAATTAATAAGAACATAGTATGCCACTAGTTCATATTCATCACCACTCAACATTTTATCTTAGTCCGTAGACTAGGATGTGTTGGATATGTGTACACTTCTAACAAATTGTCATCATGAAACATTCGAGGGGCCTCGTTTCTTCTTAATTTATTACGCATCATTCCATTTTTGGAATCAAAATACAACGTGCAAAAGTGTACACATTCCTCCTCAATATAGCGTTGTGCCATCGAACCCTCCGCTCGAGCTTTGTTTCCCACTTTCAATTTTAAGTTGAGCAAATATCTTTCAATGAAATACATCCAATGCCCATTAGCTGGCCCACCCAACTTATACTCGGTTGCTAAATGTAATGGCAAATGCTCCATAGGATCAAAAAAACCAGGAGTGAAAATTGTTTCAAGTTTGGACATTATCCTCACTATATCTTTCTCCATTTTTTCCAAATCTGAGTACTTGAGATTTGAAGAGCATAAATCTTGAAAGAAGTTGCACAATTCAATTATAGGATCAGCTACATGCTTCGGAAGAAGGTCACGACAAACAATAGGTAACAATTTTTGCATGAAGACATGACCGTCATGTGATTTCATACCACGAATGCAATTTTTTACCCAATTCACACACCTGGATATATTTGAGACATAGCCATCTGGAAGTTTCAATGACTCAATCCACTTGAACAACTTATGAACTTGTTCCTTTGAAAGTGTGTATGGTGCATGGGGTTCAGTGCCATCACCTCGAATCCACAACTCACGGTGTACACGTAATTCTTGACAATCTTTTCTTGATTTTGTGTTATCTTTGGTCTTCTTTCCATCACCAAGAATTGTGTAAAAAATATTGTCAAATACATTCTTTTCTGTGTGCATAATGTCAATATTGTGACGAAGGCTAAGTGTCTCCCAATATGGAAGCTCAAAAAATGGAGAAAAATGTGTCCAATTATGTGTCACCCCATAATCTCTTGGTTTTTTCTTATGTGACTTTCCCGGAGGGGGGAACTGTATCTGCTCACACATCACCTTGGCCTTGCCCCCTGAATGTCTAGAACAAACTAATCGTGTCTCTACACTTCCAAATTTAGTACTCCTTCGTAGGGGATTGTCTGACTCCAAAAAATATCGAGCAGTGCCATAAAAACTTATTTTGCCACAGTGTTTGAGTTGTTTACCTTTTACTTCTCCCATGCAAACTGGACATGATAATTTACCTTTGGTGGACCACCCTCTAAGCATGGCAAGTCCAGGAAAGTCACTAATCGTCCATAACAGTGCTGCCTTCATGATAAAATTTGTGCATGAGAACATGTCATATGTTTCAACCCCGGTATGCCACAACACTTTCAATTCATCAATCAAAAGGTCTAAGATAAACATGTAAGTCTTTTGTCGGATCTGTCGGTCCGGGGATAAGAAGAGGCATGAACATATATGGAGCCTTTGTACACATAGAGGGAGGCAGGTTGTAAACAACAACCACCACAGGCCATACTGTATACTCCTTCGTGTGCTTGTCTCGAAAGGGGTCAAATCCATCTGTAGAGAGCCCGAGTCTTACATTTCGAATCTCTTTTGAAAATCTATGAAATCTTCGATCAAATTGTTTCCATTCATCTCCATCCGCTGGGTGACTTAGTTCACCTTCAACTACAATTCTATCATGGTGCCATCTCATAGCTTTTGTAGTAGTCTTGGCCATGAATAGACGCTGCAATCTCATGGTAATAGGAAAGTAATGCAAGATTTTTTGTGGAATCTTCTATTTTTTAGGATCTTTCTGCCTCTGGTATCTTTCTCCATTACATATATCACACTTTGTCTTACCACTATATTCCTTGTAAAATAACATGCAATCATTCTCGCAAGCATCAAAATTTTCATACTCCATATGCAATGCTTTAATCATCTTTCGCATGTTGTAGTACTTTTCGGGCAATTTATGATCATCGGGTAATACCAATCCAATGAGATGGAGCAAGTCATCAAAGCCATTATTACTGCAATTATGCTTATTTTTCCACTCAAGCAACTTCATTGAGAACTCCAATGTTGTAAAATTGGAATTATTTGAATAAATTGGTTCAGAAGCAGTATCCACCATCGTGTAAAATTTTTTTGCCGTTTCATTTGGTTCTTCCTCAAAACCCTCGCAATCATCAAAATCATCCTCATCATGTGCATCATACATATCAACGTCTCTATATCCAGAACTCGTTCCAACCTCGACTTGTGATATATTTTTCTCTCCATGACAATCCCATGTAGTATACCATTGCATGATACCATGTCGATATAAATCATTTTTCACGGTACTAGGCTTCTTAAAGTACTTATTTCCACAATCTCGACACGGACATTTTATAAGACCGTTATCTTCTTTTTTCGCTATGTTCTATAGCAAATTCAATGAATTTATCCACACCGGCTTTATATTCTTCCGTTAAATAATTTGCCTCATTAAACCGGTTACGACCAATCCAACTACGATCGGATGCCATCTACAAATACGCACATACATGTAATTATTAACCACTAACAATATGAACATTTTACACTATTTATCATCCTATTGAAAAAATTAGTAAACAATAATTAATATTTATCAACAAATCCAAATTATATGTATAAAAGTTATGCAATTATATCAAAGGAAGGATACAAACATAAAAAATAAATGAAAATAGATAATTATACTTACTTGATGATTAAGGATGATCACATGAGTGCATAATGGGTGGAAAAGGGGAGAAGATGGGGGAGAGGGGATAGTTGCGGCTGTTAGAAAGGAAGACAGTAGGGTTGCCAAAAGGAGCTACTAAATTCAACCGAATTTAGGAGAAAACAGGAAGCGGCTAAATACAACCGAATACGGTCGTATTTATTTTTCTACACCAGGCGGTCATATTTAGTTTTCCACCACAAACGGTCGTATTTAAGTTTCTACCACAGACGGTCGTATTTAATTTTCTACACCAGGCGGTCGTATTTATAACTGCTGACGTACGTCAATGACGTGGCCTTAAAACCAACTGCTTTCGGTTGAATTTAGGAGCATGTGTTTTACAAAAACCCGGGAAAATTCAGCCTATTTTGGTGCCGAAAATTGGAAAGTGCGGGAAATACTAAATTCAACCGAAATCAGTTGTATTTAGGAATGCCCAACAATTTAACAGGCGGGAAAATTCCCTCTATTTTTTTGGCAAGGGTAAATTCAACCAACATTCGGTCGAATTTACGAGCACGGCTAAATTTAACTACCAGCGGTCGAATTTATGGCTAAATACGACCGCGCTAAATACCACCGGTGTTTTATACGACCGTTTTCGGTTATATTTAGCCGCACCCTTAATTTCAACTAAAATCGGTTGAATTTGGCTTCGGTCATATTTACGCGGTTTAAAATATAAATAGCCAAAAAACGTGAAAAGATACTTTGGGGGTTTAATTAGGGTTAAGGAAGAATTGGGGGTAGGTAATTCATCAGCAAATTGGTTAGATCGAAAGCTTATTTGACCATCAAGGCATATACATATATATTCAGGGCTTCACAGAATCATTCATCACATATTAGTGATAAAACTCTAATTATTTTATTATCTTACAGATAGGGTTATACCATATGAACATACAGATTCATCAAGGCGGGAAGTTTACTACAAAGGATGGAGTAAGATATTACAAAGGAGGTAAAATTGAATACATTTACGATCAAGATTTAGATGGAATCACTCTTGCTGTATGTCATAAATTTGTAAGTACTGATCTTGGCTATAAGGGATTATAAAAATTTAATGGCACAAGGAAGGTTCTTCACTTGATAGTTGTACTATATTATGGAATGATGATGTTGTAGGAGAGATGAATGCATATGCTTTGAAATTTGATATTGCTATTATATATGTTGCATCATGCTTGTGAGATTGGTACTAATGATCCTGAAATTGATGGTAATGAGAAGGAAATTGATGGTAGTCATAGTGATAACAGTGAGAGTGAATGGTATGAGAGCGAGGAGGATGAGAGTGATGAAGAGTATAGTGGAAATGAAATGATAAAGACGAGGAGTTTCTTGAAATTATAGAAAAGAAAAAACAAGTAACTAAGGCTAAAAAAATCCAAATAAAGATGAAAATGAGAGTTTGGATGATGATTTGCATGTTCCATTAAGTACTTTGCTCAATAAAAAAGATAAGAAAGATTCAAAAAAAAGGAAAAAAATAGACTTGAGTAAAGACACTGAATGGGAGAATGACCATGACAGTGATAGCTTTAGAATGCCTTCTAAAGAGTCATCAGACTCTAGTGATTATGATGAAGAATCATCTAAGTCTGTGCGGAGAGAAAAAGGACCATCATATGTTGCATTTAATCCTAGAACCTCAATGAAGTATATTGAATTTGAGCCTGGATTATTGTTTACTAGTGTATCAGTCTTGAAGCATGCTGTGATTGACTATGCTGTAGAACAAAAGAGAGATATTTGGTTTTCTAAGAATGATTTACAAAGGGTCCAGGCTAAGTGTAGAGGGAACATGGTGAACCAGGTGCAGGAATAAAGTTAGGAAAGAAGGGGTCAGAATGACTTGTAGTAGGTGCCTTATGTTTGGTCACAACAAAGCCTAGTTGCAAAACATCTGAGGAAGAATTAAAAGAAAGACAGAGGGAAGCAGCCGAGGCAAAGAAGGCTAAAGCTGAGGCAGCAAGGGCACAAGCTGCAGAGGTAATTTATCTTGTTTGTACCTGTCTTTTTTTTCTTTCATTCACTAATAATTTTTGTTGCTTATTGAATTTGCAGAAAAAGAAGAAGGTGACAAGTCAAAAAAGGAAGCCAAAAGCGGAAGGCACAAATGAATCCCAGCAATCAAAGAAAAAGAGATGAAGGCCTCCAAAGGCGACGAATGTTCAAGTATTACCACCACCTCCTCCATTGCCCCCACAAGGTGTTGGTGTTTTTATGTCTCACCAAGATGGTTTCTTTTACTTCTCAACAACTAAGGAAATAATAAAAATATCTTCACAGGCCTGTTGGAGGGGACTCAGGATCATCAAAATCAGAAGTGATGAAGCACAACTCAAGCCAACCTTGAAGAAATCAGAAAATCAGAAGTGATTAAGTCCTCAATTTTAGAGTTTAAATTCTTGTATGCTAAATGGTTATTACTTCTTTTGGATGCTAATTTATGATAATGGTTGGATGATAATTTATGACAGTAGTTGACTGCTAAGTTATGAGTACTTTTGGATATTTATTTACGATGGTTTTGGAGTAAAGATCTTGATATTTCAGTTTCACTGTAAGTGTCAAATAGTAGTGTTAAACATACACCGAGTTTTCAATTCATTTGATAATTTGTTACAAGTTAACTCATTAAAAACCAACTCACCTTCAATAGTTCTTTTATAAACACAACTTCATTACAAATGCAAGAAAAACAACTGAAAATCCAAATCTGAACCACTTCAAGTGGCTAATTTCTGCATCTTTTAACTTCAGCTTCAGTTCCATTTCTGCAAACTCCATCTTCTTCAATGCTTGGAGCTCACCAATTCTTGCCTCCAACACAGCTATCTTACATGTTAGTTTCGTCATTATTCGACAATTGATCATCATCGTGCCATTAAGTAGCCACAATATTTCTCTTTCACCTTATAAAATGGACACCCAAAAAACCTTCTTCCTTTACTATATCATTTTTTGAGATGTACCCACATCGGAACCATTCCATAACCACATTTGCAGATTTCTGCTGTTGACAGATGCCCTCAGTGTGCTTGTGCCATACCCAACACCGGATGTTATCTCCAAATTAGTTGTTCGTCAATTGTTATGTAATAATATGTAGGAAACCGTAATCCTTCAATTCATGATGCAAGAACAGGTGCATATAGATAAAGTCTGTAATGTGATTTATGCAAGTAAGCGAGTGAAGAAAAACAATCATGTGCAAATCATATGAGACTAATATCACACATATTAATAACTGAGAATTCACCTAATTTATATTTTCTTTTTTAATTTGACACGTCAGCAACGTCTAACGTTTGTTAGTCAAAAATTAATGGATGGACAAATATCAGAAATATTTAAAAGTATAAGGATCGTAAAATATTATTTTGTAGTTCAGGGACCATAACCAAAAACAACATAAAATTAAAGGATGAAAGAATTGATTTTCCTTTTTTTTTCTTTTTGTAGTTTCATTTTTATTCAATAAGTTTTATATTTTAAATTTCATTTCTCTGACGAGAGTGTTTATTATTTTCATGATCATAAACAAGTGTTATATTTGTAATATTAATTATTAACAAATCATATTAAATTATTATTATGGTTGATTTTTCCGAATATATTTAATAAATAAGATTAATTATAAGAAAATAAGGTTAAATACAACTGTACCAATATAACGATCAAATTCACGACTAATTTATGGGAATGTCAATGTTATAATAAATGGTAAGAGATATATAAATTATAAAAGTCCATGGCACGAGAAAAACTATTTATTCATAAAATTGTAATTATAAAGGGAAAAAAATCACTAATTATAGTTTTTTTTTGAAATAAATAAGGCCCAAGAACATCATAAATTAAGGGTTAAATATACTGTATAAATTCTCTGACAATTCATCCATTAATTATTCGTCAGAAGTTGAAGTAATTAAACTGATCAGTCAGTTTTAGAACAATTGTTTGATGAGTCTCAGCTAGTCTTAAGCCTCGTCACCATTACTGCTAATTATGATAAGTTTTTTTTATTTATGCTAATCCGTTATTCATATTATTAGTTATTCATATTATTTGTTATTTAAGCATTTTTAGTAGTTATTTGTGTTGTGTAAAATGATTAACATTTATTTTGTTCCACAAATTAAAACTCCTTAGCTGTATTTTATCTTACTAGATAAAAATTGAAGTCACCAAATCCTTTTAACATAATTTAGAGATAAAATAAAAAAATAAAAAAAATTAGGTAAAGTTGGCTATGTCTTTTTAAATTAATATGAATAATGAATTTACCATCAACCTCTCTTTTTAACACCTGAAGGCCATTTGTTATATCAAGTAACAACGAACACTGTGATAAAGGAATGACATCTTTAACCATTTGTTTATAGCAGACCAATATCTACCAATATCTACCTAACAAATGTGGGTACAATTCTTAACGTGTGCTAAAATAATATTTATCAACATTGCAACTAAAGTAGGGATGCCAAAGCATATATCTTGGCTATTATCTTTTATATAATAAGCCTATATATAGTATCAATTTGTTGTCGATTTGTTTGGCACCCTGAAAAAATTATATTTTGATGTCTTATAAATTTAGAGACACATTCTCCTCTTTAAGTATATCAGAATAATAAATAGAAAAGAAAGTGAATAATCCGTAAAACATGAAAAGAGTTTCAATAATCCATTACTTATAATTATAGATTTTCGTTTTAAAAACATTATTCCCACTTTTGAGATGATAGGGAGAGAAAGAAAAAAAATAATTTTCTTTTTCTTAGATTGGGGAACACAAAATTAATATTAGTACGAAGAAACCTCTCCCATAGATAAAAACCCTAATGAGAGTCAGCCGTCATTCATAACTATCATCCATCCTTCACCATCCTCCCTTCCATCAAATTCACAGCTGTCCCATCCATCCTCTCATCTGGTTTCCTCCATTTCTAAATCTTTAATTTCTATTATAATAGTTTTCAATAAAATCGAGATCTAAATCCTTTTGGGTGTGATCTTGTTACTACCCATCTTTTTGGGTTGTTGATTCGTTGTCATGTTGCATTAAGAATGACTTCTACTGTGTATTGGGAGATGTGAGCAACCGCTTCAAATCTGGAATTGTGGCACTTATCGCGAGAGCTCACCTTGCACAAGAAAGGATTGTTCAATATATGGTGCATTTGTACCTCCAACCTCAGTTGGTGTAACTGATGGATATGAACACTGGTCTATCACCGGTTTCTTATGTGCCCAGGTCAATTGTGATTCCACTATTTTCAGTGATAGTGGTGTTGACTCGATTGCTAGAGAAACTTTTGTAATCATTTTTATTATAAAGAATATTTATATTTATCTGTTAAGCAATTTGAAAACAAAACGGCTATTTGTTTAGCTCGATTTTTGTTTCACAATCAGGTTGTAGTTGTTAGCTTGGAGGTTGTCCCGACTGTGTTCTTATGTTTTATGTTCAATAAAATTTTATTGTTCGTAAAAAAAACCTCTCCCATAGAAGAAGCCAACACTAGATAAGTGAAATAAACTTTTAACCTAAATAAGCTAGGTTGTAAATCTATCCGAGCCAAACATGCACTATCTCTACTGTCTCCTCTATAGTCTTGCCTTCTTTTAATTGAGTTTCTTACCAAATATTAAAATCTAATTAGATTCTTTAGTTGATCACATAATTTAACCCAATAAAATAAATATCTAATAAAATTGATATATTTATATGTAGTTCATAAAATAATAATTATTAAAATAATAATAACATGACATTTCCACCATTTTCTAATATGAGAACAATATCAGCCTGAGCTAAAATTGCTGCTAAAAACATATGATCTTGGTTAGTATTTTTTGTATTATAGCCTTATCTATTGTCCATCTATTTGTCACCCTAAAACATACCAATTTTGATGTCTCACAGGCTTGGCAACAGTCTTCCTCCACCAGAAGATCTTGTCAAATTTGCTGAAAAAGCTGCATGTATAGTCCCACTGCATTTACCGATGAACTGTCAATTAACTTATGGCTCTTAGCCTCTTACAATTAATAAGGTTCCTCTTGATTTTCCTCTATATCAAGGGAGCTTCTGTTCTTCAAACCTCTGTT